>NW_028155243.1:0-140000 GCF_905171665.1 Trachurus trachurus
CGTTGTGTCGTTGTGTGGTTGTGTCGTTGTGTGGTTGTGTGGTCGTGTCGTTGTGTGGTTGTGTCGTTGTGTCGTTGTGTCGTTGTGTGGTTGTGTGGTTGTGTCGTTGTGTGGTTGTGTCGTTGTGTCGTTGTGTTGGTTGTGTGGTCGTGTCGTTGTGTGGTTGTGTCGTTGTGTCGTTGTGTCGTTGTGTGGTTGTGTGGTTGTGTCGTTGTGTGGTTGTGTGGTCGTGTCGTTGTGTGGTTGTGTCGTTGTGTCGTTGTGTCGTTGTGTCGTTGTGTCGTCGTGTCGTTGTGTGGTTGTGTCGTTGTGTGGTCGTGTCGTTGTGTCGTTGTGTCGTTGTGTCGTTGTGTCGTCGTGTCGTTGTGTCGTTGTGTCGTTGTGTCGTCGTGTCGTTGTGTCGTTGTGTCGTTGTGTGGTTGTGTCGTTGTGTGGTCGTGTCGTTGTGTCGTTGTGTCGTTGTGTCGTTGTGTCGTCGTGTCGTTGTGTCGTTGTGTCGTTGTGTCGTTGTGTCGTCGTGTCGTTGTGTCGTTGTGTCGTTGTGTCGTCGTGTCGTTGTGTCGTTGTGTCGTCGTGTGGTTGTGTCGTTGTGTCGTTGTGTGGTTGTGTCGTTGTGTGGTCGTGTCGTTGTGTCGTTGTGTGGTTGTGTCGTCGTGTCGTTGTGTCGTTGTGTCGTTGTGTCGTCGTGTCGTTGTGTCGTTGTGTCGTTGTGTGGTTGTGTCGTTGTGTGGTCGTGTCGTTGTGTCGTTGTGTGGTTGTGTCGTTGTGTGGTCGTGTCGTTGTGTCGTTGTGTCGTTGTGTCGTCGTGTCGTTGTGTCGTTGTGTCGTTGTGTCGTTGTGTCGTTGTGTCGTTGTGTCGTTGTGTCGTCGTGTCGTTGTGTCGTTGTGTCGTTGTGTCGTTGTGTGGTTGTGTGGTCGTGTCGTTGTGTGGTTGTGTCGTTGTGTCGTTGTGTCGTTGTGTGGTTGTGTGGTTGTGTCGTTGTGTGGTTGTGTGGTTGTGTGGTTGTGTGGTTGTGTCGTTGTGTCGTTGTGTCGTTGTGTCGTTGTGTCGTCGTGTCGTCGTGTGGTTGTGTCGTTGTGTCGTTGTGTCGTTGTGTCGTTGTGTCGTTGTGTTGGTTGTGTCGTTGTGTCGTTGTGTGGTTGTGTCGTTGTGTCGTCGTGTCGTCGTGTCGTCGTGTCGTCGTGTCGTTGTGTCGTTGTGTCGTTGTGTGGTTGTGTCGTTGTGTCGTTGTGTGGTTGTGTCGTTGTGTCGTTGTGTGGTTGTGTGGTTGTGTGGTCGTGTCGTCGTGTCGTCGTGTCGTTGTGTGGTTGTGTCGTTGTGTCGTTGTGTCGTTGTGTCGTTGTGTGGTTGTGTGGTTGTGTCGTTGTGTCGTTGTGTCGTTGTGTGGTTGTGTGGTCGTGTCGTTGTGTGGTTGTGTCGTTGTGTCGTTGTGTGGTTGTGTCGTTGTGTCGTCGTGTCGTCGTGTCGTCGTGTCGTCGTGTCGTTGTGTCGTTGTGTGGTTGTGTCGTTGTGTGGTTGTGTCGTTGTGTCGTTGTGTGGTTGTGTCGTTGTGTCGTTGTGTGGTTGTGTCGTTGTGTGGTTGTGTCGTTGTGTGGTTGTGTGGTTGTGTGGTTGTGTGGTTGTGTCGTTGTGTCGTTGTGTGGTTGTGTGGTTGTGTGGTTGTGTCGTTGTGTGGTTGTGTCGTTGTGTGGTTGTGTCGTTGTGTGGTTGTGTGGTTGTGTCGTTGTGTGGTTGTGTCGTTGTGTCGTTGTGTGGTTGTGTCGTTGTGTGGTTGTGTCGTTGTGTCGTTGTGTCGTTGTGTCGTTGTGTGGTTGTGTCGTTGTGTCGTCGTGTCGTCGTGTCGTCGTGTCGTCGTGTCGTCGTGTCGTCGTGTGGTTGTGTCGTTGTGTGGTTGTGTCGTTGTGTCGTTGTGTGGTTGTGTCGTTGTGTCGTCGTGTCGTCGTGTCGTCGTGTCGTCGTGTCGTTGTGTCGTTGTGTGGTTGTGTCGTTGTGTCGTTGTGTCGTTGTGTCGTTGTGTCGTTGTGTCGTTGTGTCGTTGTGTGGTTGTGTCGTTGTGTGGTTGTGTGGTTGTGTGGTTGTGTCGTTGTGTCGTTGTGTGGTTGTGTCGTTGTGTCGTTGTGTCGTTGTGTCGTTGTGTGGTTGTGTCGTTGTGTCGTTGTGTCGTTGTGTCGTTGTGTCGTTGTGTGGTTGTGTCGTTGTGTGGTTGTGTCGTTGTGTCGTCGTGTCGTCGTGTCGTCGTGTCGTCGTGTCGTTGTGTCGTTGTGTGGTTGTGTGGTTGTGTCGTTGTGTCGTTGTGTGGTTGTGTGGTTGTGTCGTTGTGTGGTTGTGTGGTTGTGTGGTTGTGTCGTTGTGTGGTTGTGTGGTTGTGTGGTTGTGTCGTTGTGTCGTTGTGTGGTTGTGTCGTTGTGTGGTTGTGTGGTTGTGTGGTTGTGTCGTTGTGTGGTTGTGTGGTTGTGTCGTTGTGTGGTTGTGTGGTTGTGTCGTTGTGTCGTTGTGTCGTTGTGTCGTTGTGTCGTCGTGTCGTCGTGTGGTTGTGTGGTTGTGTGGTTGTGTGGTTGTGTCGTTGTGTCGTTGTGTCGTTGTGTCGTTGTGTGGTTGTGTCGTTGTGTCGTTGTGTCGTTGTGTCGTTGTGTGGTTGTGTCGTTGTGTCGTTGTGTCGTTGTGTGGTTGTGTCGTTGTGTCGTTGTGTCGTTGTGTCGTTGTGTGGTTGTGTGGTTGTGTGGTTGTGTGGTTGTGTCGTTGTGTCGTTGTGTCGTTGTGTGGTTGTGTCGTTGTGTCGTTGTGTCGTTGTGTCGTTGTGTGGTTGTGTGGTTGTGTGGTTGTGTGGTTGTGTCGTTGTGTCGTTGTGTCGTTGTGTCGTTGTGTCGTTGTGTCGTCGTGTCGTCGTGTGGTTGTGTGGTTGTGTGGTTGTGTCGTTGTGTCGTCGTGTGGTTGTGTCGTTGTGTGGTTGTGTGGTTGTGTGGTTGTGTCGTTGTGTGGTTGTGTGGTTGTGTGGTTGTGTGGTTGTGTGGTTGTGTCGTTGTGTGGTTGTGTCGTCGTGTGGTTGTGTGGTTGTGTGGTTGTGTCGTTGTGTCGTCGTGTGGTTGTGTCGTCGTGTCGTCGTGTGGTTGTGTCGTTGTGTCGTCGTGTCGTTGTGTGGTTGTGTCGTTGTGTCGTCGTGTCGTCGTGTCGTCGTGTCGTCGTGTCGTCGTGTGGTTGTGTCGTTGTGTGGTTGTGTGGTTGTGTGGTTGTGTGGTTGTGTCGTTGTGTGGTTGTGTCGTTGTGTCGTTGTGTGGTTGTGTGGTTGTGTGGTTGTGTCGTTGTGTGGTTGTGTCGTTGTGTCGTTGTGTCGTTGTGTGGTTGTGTGGTTGTGTGGTTGTGTCGTTGTGTCGTTGTGTCGTTGTGTGGTTGTGTCGTTGTGTCGTTGTGTGGTTGTGTGGTTGTGTGGTCGTGTCGTCGTGTCGTTGTGTCGTTGTGTGGTTGTGTCGTTGTGTCGTTGTGTGGTTGTGTCGTTGTGTCGTTGTGTGGTTGTGTCGTTGTGTCGGTGTGTCGTCGTGTCGTTGTGTCGTTGTGTCGTTGTGTGGTTGTGTGGTTGTGTCGTTGTGTCGTTGTGTCGTTGTGTGGTTGTGTGGTCGTGTCGTTGTGTGGTTGTGTCGTTGTGTCGTTGTGTGGTTGTGTCGTTGTGTCGTCGTGTCGTCGTGTGGTTGTGTGGTTGTGTCGTTGTGTCGTTGTGTCGTCGTGTGGTTGTGTCGTTGTGTCGTTGTGTGGTTGTGTCGTTGTGTCGGTGTGTCGTCGTGTCGTTGTGTCGTTGTGTCGTTGTGTGGTTGTGTGGTTGTGTCGTTGTGTCGTTGTGTCGTTGTGTGGTTGTGTGGTCGTGTCGTTGTGTGGTTGTGTCGTTGTGTCGTTGTGTGGTTGTGTCGTTGTGTCGTCGTGTCGTCGTGTGGTTGTGTGGTTGTGTCGTTGTGTCGTTGTGTCGTCGTGTGGTTGTGTCGTTGTGTCGTCGTGTGGTTGTGTCGTTGTGTCGTCGTGTGGTTGTGTCGTTGTGTCGTCGTGTCGTTGTGTCGTTGTGTCGTTGTGTGGTTGTGTCGTTGTGTGGTTGTGTCGTTGTGTCGTCGTGTGGTTGTGTCGTTGTGTCGTCGTGTGGTTGTGTCGTTGTGTCGTCGTGTGGTTGTGTCGTCGTGTCGTCGTGTGGTTGTGTCGTTGTGTCGTCGTGTCGTTGTGTGGTTGTGTCGTTGTGTCGTCGTGTCGTCGTGTCGTCGTGTCGTCGTGTCGTCGTGTGGTTGTGTGGTTGTGTGGTTGTGTGGTTGTGTCGTTGTGTGGTTGTGTCGTTGTGTCGTTGTGTGGTTGTGTCGTTGTGTCGTTGTGTGGTTGTGTCGTTGTGTTGGTTGTGTGGTTGTGTCGTTGTGTTGGTTGTGTCGTTGTGTTGGTTGTGTGGTTGTGTCGTTGTGTCGTTGTGTGGTTGTGTCGTTGTGTCGTTGTGTGGTTGTGTCGTTGTGTCGTTGTGTGGTTGTGTGGTTGTGTGGTTGTGTCGTTGTGTTGGTTGTGTGGTTGTGTCGTTGTGTTGGTTGTGTCGTTGTGTTGGTTGTGTCGTTGTGTCGTTGTGTCGTTGTGTGGTTGTGTGGTTGTGTGGTTGTGTCGTTGTGTGGTTGTGTCGTTGTGTCGTTGTGTCGTTGTGTGGTTGTGTGGTTGTGTGGTTGTGTCGTTGTGTCGTTGTGTCGTTGTGTGGTTGTGTCGTTGTGTCGTTGTGTGGTTGTGTGGTTGTGTGGTCGTGTCGTCGTGTCGTCGTGTCGTTGTGTCGTTGTGTGGTTGTGTGGTTGTGTGGTCGTGTCGTCGTGTCGTCGTGTCGTTGTGTCGTTGTGTCGTTGTGTCGTTGTGTGGTTGTGTGGTTGTGTGGTTGTGTGGTTGTGTCGTTGTGTCGTTGTGTCGTTGTGTGGTTGTGTGGTCGTGTCGTTGTGTGGTTGTGTCGTTGTGTCGTTGTGTGGTTGTGTCGTTGTGTCGTCGTGTCGTCGTGTGGTTGTGTCGTTGTGTCGTCGTGTGGTTGTGTCGTTGTGTCGTCGTGTGGTTGTGTCGTTGTGTCGTCGTGTCGTTGTGTCGTTGTGTCGTTGTGTGGTTGTGTCGTTGTGTCGTTGTGTGGTTGTGTGGTTGTGTGGTCGTGTCGTCGTGTCGTCGTGT
This sequence comes from Trachurus trachurus, assembly GCF_905171665.1. Taxonomy (NCBI): domain Eukaryota; kingdom Metazoa; phylum Chordata; class Actinopteri; order Carangiformes; family Carangidae; genus Trachurus; species Trachurus trachurus. The sequence goes on from NW_028155243.1 coordinate 5,153, forward strand.
CGTCGTGTCGTCGTGTCGTTGTGTCGTTGTGTCGTTGTGTGGTTGTGTCGTTGTGTGGTTGTGTCGTTGTGTCGTTGTGTGGTTGTGTGGTTGTGTCGTTGTGTCGTTGTGTCGTTGTGTGGTTGTGTCGTTGTGTCGTTGTGTCGTTGTGTCGTCGTGTCGTTGTGTGGTTGTGTCGTTGTGTGGTTGTGTGGTTGTGTCGTTGTGTCGTTGTGTGGTTGTGTCGTTGTGTCGTTGTGTCGTTGTGTTGGTTGTGTCGTTGTGTCGTTGTGTGGTTGTGTCGTTGTGTGGTTGTGTGGTTGTGTCGTTGTGTCGTTGTGTGGTTGTGTGGTTGTGTCGTTGTGTGGTTGTGTCGTTGTGTCGTTGTGTGGTTGTGTGGTTGTGTGGTTGTGTCGTCGTGTCGTTGTGTCGTTGTGTCGTTGTGTGGTTGTGTCGTTGTGTCGTCGTGTCGTCGTGTCGTTGTGTCGTCGTGTCGTCGTGTCGTCGTGTCGTCGTGTGGTTGTGTGGTTGTGTCGTTGTGTCGTCGTGTGGTTGTGTGGTTGTGTCGTTGTGTCGTCGTGTCGTTGTGTCGTTGTGTCGTTGTGTCGTTGTGTCGTCGTGTGGTTGTGTGGTTGTGTCGTTGTGTCGTCGTGTCGTTGTGTCGTTGTGTCGTCGTGTCGTTGTGTCGTCGTGTCGTCGTGTCGTTGTGTCGTGTCGTTGTGTCGTTGTGTCGTTGTGTCGTTGTGTCGTCGTGTCGTCGTGTCGTCGTGTCGTCGTTGTGTCGTCGTGTCGTCGTGTCGTCGTGTGGTTGTGTCGTTGTGTCGTCGTGTCGTTGTGTGGTTGTGTCGTTGTGTCGTTGTGTGGTTGTGTGGTTGTGTCGTTGTGTCGTCGTGTCGTTGTGTGGTTGTGTCGTTGTGTCGTTGTGTGGTTGTGTGGTTGTGTCGTTGTGTCGTCGTGTCGTCGTGTCGTCGTTGTGTCGTCGTGTCGTCGTGTCGTCGTGTGGTTGTGTCGTTGTGTCGTCGTGTCGTTGTGTGGTTGTGTCGTTGTGTCGTTGTGTGGTTGTGTGGTTGTGTCGTTGTGTCGTTGTGTCGTCGTGTCGTCGTGTCGTCGTGTCGTCGTTGTGTCGTCGTGTCGTCGTGTCGTCGTGTGGTTGTGTCGTTGTGTCGTCGTGTCGTTGTGTGGTTGTGTCGTTGTGTCGTCGTGTCGTCGTGTGGTTGTGTCGTTGTGTCGTCGTGTCGTTGTGTTGGTTGTGTCGTTGTGTCGTCGTGTGGTTGTGTGGTTGTGTGGTTGTGTGGTTGTGTCGTTGTGTCGTTGTGTGGTTGTGTGGTTGTGTCGTTGTGTCGTTGTGTCGTTGTGTCGTTGTGTCGTTGTGTCGTCGTGTCGTCGTGTCGTCGTGTGGTTGTGTCGTCGTGTGGTTGTGTCGTTGTGTCGTCGTGTCGTTGTGTGGTTGTGTCGTCGTGTGGTTGTGTCGTTGTGTCGTCGTGTCGTTGTGTGGTTGTGTCGTCGTGTGGTTGTGTCGTTGTGTCGTCGTGTCGTTGTGTGGTTGTGTCGTCGTGTGGTTGTGTCGTTGTGTCGTTGTGTCGTTGTGTCGTTGTGTGGTTGTGTCGTTGTGTCGTTGTGTCGTTGTGTGGTTGTGTCGTTGTGTCGTTGTGTGGTTGTGTCGTTGTGTCGTTGTGTCGTTGTGTGGTTGTGTCGTTGTGTGGTTGTGTGGTTGTGTGGTTGTGTGGTTGTGTCGTTGTGTGGTTGTGTCGTTGTGTGGTTGTGTGGTTGTGTGGTTGTGTGGTTGTGTGGTTGTGTGGTTGTGTCGTTGTGTCGTTGTGTCGTTGTGTGGTTGTGTGGTTGTGTCGTTGTGTCGTTGTGTGGTTGTGTGGTTGTGTGGTTGTGTGGTTGTGTCGTTGTGTCGTTGTGTGGTTGTGTGGTTGTGTCGTTGTGTGGTTGTGTGGTTGTGTCGTTGTGTGGTTGTGTCGTTGTGTCGTTGTGTCGTTGTGTCGTTGTGTGGTTGTGTGGTTGTGTGGTTGTGTCGTTGTGTGGTTGTGTGGTTGTGTGGTTGTGTCGTTGTGTGGTTGTGTGGTTGTGTGGTTGTGTCGTTGTGTGGTTGTGTCGTTGTGTCGTTGTGTCGTTGTGTCGTTGTGTGGTTGTGTCGTTGTGTGGTTGTGTGGTTGTGTGGTTGTGTGGTTGTGTGGTTGTGTCGTTGTGTGGTTGTGTCGTTGTGTGGTTGTGTGGTTGTGTCGTTGTGTCGTTGTGTCGTTGTGTCGTTGTGTGGTTGTGTCGTTGTGTCGTTGTGTCGTTGTGTCGTTGTGTGGTTGTGTCGTTGTGTGGTTGTGTCGTTGTGTCGTTGTGTGGTTGTGTGGTTGTGTGGTTGTGTCGTTGTGTGGTTGTGTCGTTGTGTCGTTGTGTCGTTGTGTGGTTGTGTGGTCGTGTCGTTGTGTGGTTGTGTCGTTGTGTCGTTGTGTGGTTGTGTCGTTGTGTCGTCGTGTCGTCGTGTCGTCGTGTCGTCGTGTCGTTGTGTCGTTGTGTCGTTGTGTGGTTGTGTCGTCGTGTCGTCGTGTCGTTGTGTGGTTGTGTCGTTGTGTCGTTGTGTCGTTGTGTGGTTGTGTGGTTGTGTCGTTGTGTCGTTGTGTCGTTGTGTGGTTGTGTGGTCGTGTCGTTGTGTGGTTGTGTCGTTGTGTCGTTGTGTCGTTGTGTGGTTGTGTGGTTGTGTCGTTGTGTGGTTGTGTGGTCGTGTCGTTGTGTGGTTGTGTCGTTGTGTCGTTGTGTCGTTGTGTCGTTGTGTCGTCGTGTCGTTGTGTGGTTGTGTCGTTGTGTGGTCGTGTCGTTGTGTCGTTGTGTCGTTGTGTCGTTGTGTCGTCGTGTCGTTGTGTCGTTGTGTCGTTGTGTCGTCGTGTCGTTGTGTCGTTGTGTCGTTGTGTGGTTGTGTCGTTGTGTGGTCGTGTCGTTGTGTCGTTGTGTCGTTGTGTCGTTGTGTCGTCGTGTCGTTGTGTCGTTGTGTCGTTGTGTCGTTGTGTCGTCGTGTCGTTGTGTCGTTGTGTCGTTGTGTCGTCGTGTCGTTGTGTCGTTGTGTCGTTGTGTGGTTGTGTCGTTGTGTCGTTGTGTCGTTGTGTGGTTGTGTCGTTGTGTGGTCGTGTCGTTGTGTCGTTGTGTGGTTGTGTCGTCGTGTCGTTGTGTCGTTGTGTCGTTGTGTCGTCGTGTCGTTGTGTCGTTGTGTCGTTGTGTGGTTGTGTCGTTGTGTGGTCGTGTCGTTGTGTCGTTGTGTGGTTGTGTCGTTGTGTGGTCGTGTCGTTGTGTCGTTGTGTCGTTGTGTCGTTGTGTCGTCGTGTCGTTGTGTCGTTGTGTCGTTGTGTCGTTGTGTCGTTGTGTCGTTGTGTCGTCGTGTCGTCGTGTCGTTGTGTCGTTGTGTCGTTGTGTGGTTGTGTGGTCGTGTCGTTGTGTGGTTGTGTCGTTGTGTCGTTGTGTCGTTGTGTGGTTGTGTGGTTGTGTCGTTGTGTGGTTGTGTGGTTGTGTGGTTGTGTGGTTGTGTCGTTGTGTCGTTGTGTCGTTGTGTCGTTGTGTCGTCGTGTCGTCGTGTGGTCGTGTCGTTGTGTCGTTGTGTCGTTGTGTCGTTGTGTCGTTGTGTTGGTTGTGTCGTTGTGTCGTTGTGTGGTTGTGTCGTTGTGTCGTCGTGTCGTCGTGTCGTCGTGTCGTCGTGTCGTTGTGTCGTTGTGTCGTTGTGTGGTTGTGTCGTTGTGTCGTTGTGTGGTTGTGTCGTTGTGTCGTTGTGTGGTTGTGTGGTTGTGTGGTCGTGTCGTCGTGTCGTCGTGTCGTTGTGTGGTTGTGTCGTTGTGTCGTTGTGTCGTTGTGTCGTTGTGTGGTTGTGTGGTTGTGTCGTTGTGTCGTTGTGTCGTTGTGTGGTTGTGTGGTCGTGTCGTTGTGTGGTTGTGTCGTTGTGTCGTTGTGTGGTTGTGTCGTTGTGTCGTCGTGTCGTCGTGTCGTCGTGTCGTCGTGTCGTTGTGTCGTTGTGTGGTTGTGTCGTTGTGTGGTTGTGTCGTTGTGTCGTTGTGTGGTTGTGTCGTTGTGTCGTTGTGTGGTTGTGTCGTTGTGTGGTTGTGTCGTTGTGTGGTTGTGTGGTTGTGTGGTTGTGTGGTTGTGTCGTTGTGTCGTTGTGTGGTTGTGTGGTTGTGTGGTTGTGTCGTTGTGTGGTTGTGTCGTTGTGTGGTTGTGTCGTTGTGTGGTTGTGTGGTTGTGTCGTTGTGTGGTTGTGTCGTTGTGTCGTTGTGTGGTTGTGTCGTTGTGTGGTTGTGTCGTTGTGTCGTTGTGTCGTTGTGTCGTTGTGTGGTTGTGTCGTTGTGTCGTCGTGTCGTCGTGTCGTCGTGTCGTCGTGTCGTTGTGTCGTTGTGTGGTTGTGTCGTTGTGTGGTTGTGTCGTTGTGTCGTTGTGTGGTTGTGTCGTCGTGTCGTTGTGTGGTTGTGTCGTTGTGTGGTTGTGTGGTTGTGTCGTTGTGTCGTTGTGTCGTTGTGTGGTTGTGTCGTTGTGTCGTTGTGTCGTTGTGTCGTCGTGTCGTTGTGTGGTTGTGTCGTTGTGTGGTTGTGTCGTTGTGTTGGTTGTGTGGTTGTGTCGTTGTGTGGTTGTGTCGTTGTGTGGTTGTGTCGTTGTGTCGTTGTGTGGTTGTGTCGTTGTGTTGGTTGTGTGGTTGTGTCGTTGTGTGGTTGTGTCGTTGTGTGGTTGTGTCGTTGTGTGGTTGTGTCGTTGTGTGGTTGTGTCGTTGTGTCGTTGTGTCGTTGTGTCGTCGTGTCGTTGTGTGGTTGTGTGGTTGTGTGGTTGTGTCGTTGTGTGGTTGTGTCGTTGTGTCGTTGTGTCGTTGTGTCGTCGTGTCGTCGTGTGGTTGTGTCGTTGTGTGGTTGTGTGGTTGTGTCGTTGTGTCGTTGTGTGGTTGTGTCGTTGTGTTGGTTGTGTCGTTGTGTCGTTGTGTCGTTGTGTCGTTGTGTTGGTTGTGTCGTTGTGTCGTTGTGTGGTTGTGTCGTTGTGTGGTTGTGTGGTTGTGTCGTTGTGTCGTTGTGTGGTTGTGTGGTTGTGTCGTTGTGTGGTTGTGTGGTTGTGTCGTTGTGTGGTTGTGTGGTTGTGTCGTCGTGTCGTTGTGTCGTTGTGTCGTTGTGTGGTTGTGTCGTTGTGTCGTCGTGTCGTCGTGTCGTTGTGTCGTCGTGTCGTCGTGTCGTCGTGTCGTTGTGTCGTTGTGTCGTCGTGTGGTTGTGTGGTTGTGTCGTTGTGTCGTCGTGTCGTTGTGTCGTCGTGTCGTCGTTGTGTCGTTGTGTCGTTGTGTCGTCGTGTCGTTGTGTGGTTGTGTCGTTGTGTCGTTGTGTGGTTGTGTGGTTGTGTCGTCGTGTCGTTGTGTCGTCGTGTCGTTGTGTGGTTGTGTCGTCGTGTGGTTGTGTGGTTGTGTGGTTGTGTCGTTGTGTCGTTGTGTCGTTGTGTCGTTGTGTCGTTGTGTCGTCGTGTCGTCGTGTCGTCGTGTGGTTGTGTCGTTGTGTGGTTGTGTCGTTGTGTCGTCGTGTCGTTGTGTGGTTGTGTCGTCGTGTGGTTGTGTCGTTGTGTCGTCGTGTCGTTGTGTGGTTGTGTCGTCGTGTCGTTGTGTCGTTGTGTGGTTGTGTGGTTGTGTGGTTGTGTCGTTGTGTGGTTGTGTCGTTGTGTCGTTGTGTGGTTGTGTGGTTGTGTCGTTGTGTCGTTGTGTCGTTGTGTCGTTGTGTCGTTGTGTCGTTGTGTGGTTGTGTCGTCGTGTCGTCGTGTGGTTGTGTCGTCGTGTGGTTGTGTCGTTGTGTCGTCGTGTCGTTGTGTGGTTGTGTCGTCGTGTGGTTGTGTCGTTGTGTCGTTGTGTCGTTGTGTTGGTTGTGTCGTTGTGTCGTCGTGTGGTTGTGTCGTTGTGTCGTCGTGTCGTTGTGTGGTTGTGTGGTTGTGTCGTCGTGTGGTTGTGTCGTTGTGTCGTCGTGTCGTTGTGTCGTTGTGTCGTTGTGTCGTTGTGTGGTTGTGTGGTTGTGTCGTTGTGTCGTTGTGTGGTTGTGTCGTTGTGTCGTTGTGTCGTTGTGTGGTTGTGTCGTTGTGTGGTTGTGTGGTTGTGTCGTTGTGTCGTTGTGTGGTTGTGTGGTTGTGTCGTCGTGTCGTTGTGTCGTTGTGTCGTTGTGTCGTTGTGTGGTTGTGTGGTTGTGTCGTTGTGTCGTTGTGTGGTTGTGTCGTTGTGTCGTTGTGTCGTTGTGTGGTTGTGTCGTTGTGTGGTTGTGTGGTTGTGTGGTTGTGTCGTTGTGTCGTTGTGTCGTTGTGTGGTTGTGTCGTTGTGTGGTTGTGTCGTTGTGTCGTTGTGTCGTTGTGTGGTTGTGTCGTTGTGTGGTTGTGTCGTTGTGTGGTTGTGTGGTTGTGTGGTTGTGTGGTTGTGTGGTTGTGTCGTTGTGTCGTTGTGTCGTTGTGTCGTTGTGTGGTTGTGTGGTTGTGTCGTTGTGTCGTTGTGTGGTTGTGTGGTTGTGTGGTTGTGTGGTTGTGTCGTTGTGTCGTTGTGTGGTTGTGTCGTTGTGTGGTTGTGTGGTTGTGTCGTTGTGTGGTTGTGTCGTTGTGTCGTTGTGTCGTTGTGTCGTTGTGTGGTTGTGTGGTTGTGTGGTTGTGTCGTTGTGTGGTTGTGTCGTTGTGTGGTTGTGTGGTTGTGTGGTTGTGTGGTTGTGTGGTTGTGTCGTTGTGTGGTTGTGTCGTTGTGTGGTTGTGTCGTTGTGTGGTTGTGTGGTTGTGTCGTTGTGTCGTTGTGTCGTTGTGTCGTTGTGTGGTTGTGTCGTTGTGTCGTTGTGTCGTTGTGTCGTTGTGTGGTTGTGTCGTTGTGTGGTTGTGTCGTTGTGTCGTTGTGTCGTTGTGTGGTTGTGTCGTTGTGTCGTTGTGTCGTTGTGTGGTTGTGTCGTTGTGTGGTTGTGTCGTTGTGTCGTTGTGTCGTTGTGTCGTTGTGTGGTTGTGTGGTTGTGTCGTTGTGTCGTTGTGTGGTTGTGTGGTTGTGTGGTTGTGTGGTTGTGTCGTTGTGTCGTTGTGTGGTTGTGTGGTTGTGTGGTTGTGTCGTTGTGTGGTTGTGTCGTTGTGTCGTTGTGTCGTTGTGTCGTTGTGTCGTTGTGTCGTTGTGTGGTTGTGTGGTTGTGTGGTTGTGTGGTTGTGTGGTTGTGTGGTTGTGTGGTTGTGTCGTTGTGTGGTTGTGTGGTTGTGTCGTTGTGTGGTTGTGTCGTTGTGTGGTTGTGTGGTTGTGTGGTTGTGTGGTTGTGTGGTTGTGTCGTTGTGTCGTTGTGTCGTTGTGTCGTTGTGTGGTTGTGTGGTTGTGTCGTTGTGTCGTTGTGTGGTTGTGTGGTTGTGTGGTTGTGTGGTTGTGTGGTTGTGTCGTTGTGTGGTTGTGTCGTTGTGTCGTTGTGTCGTTGTGTGGTTGTGTGGTTGTGTGGTTGTGTGGTTGTGTCGTTGTGTGGTTGTGTCGTTGTGTCGTTGTGTCGTTGTGTCGTTGTGTGGTTGTGTCGTTGTGTGGTTGTGTGGTTGTGTGGTTGTGTGGTTGTGTCGTTGTGTCGTTGTGTCGTTGTGTCGTTGTGTGGTTGTGTCGTTGTGTGGTTGTGTGGTTGTGTGGTTGTGTGGTTGTGTGGTTGTGTGGTTGTGTCGTTGTGTGGTTGTGTCGTTGTGTGGTTGTGTCGTTGTGTCGTTGTGTCGTTGTGTGGTTGTGTCGTCGTGTCGTTGTGTGGTTGTGTCGTTGTGTGGTTGTGTGGTTGTGTGGTTGTGTGGTTGTGTCGTTGTGTCGTTGTGTCGTTGTGTCGTTGTGTGGTTGTGTCGTTGTGTGGTTGTGTGGTTGTGTGGTTGTGTGGTTGTGTGGTTGTGTGGTTGTGTCGTTGTGTGGTTGTGTCGTTGTGTGGTTGTGTGGTTGTGTCGTCGTGTCGTTGTGTCGTTGTGTCGTCGTGTCGTTGTGTCGTTGTGTGGTTGTGTGGTTGTGTGGTTGTGTGGTTGTGTGGTTGTGTGGTTGTGTCGTTGTGTGGTTGTGTGGTTGTGTGGTTGTGTCGTTGTGTCGTCGTGTCGTTGTGTCGTCGTGTCGTCGTTGTGTCGTTGTGTCGTTGTGTCGTCGTGTCGTTGTGTGGTTGTGTCGTTGTGTCGTTGTGTGGTTGTGTGGTTGTGTCGTCGTGTCGTTGTGTGGTTGTGTGGTTGTGTCGTTGTGTCGTTGTGTCGTTGTGTCGTTGTGTCGTTGTGTCGTTGTGTCGTCGTGTCGTTGTGTCGTCGTGTCGTCGTTGTGTCGTTGTGTCGTTGTGTCGTTGTGTGGTTGTGTCGTTGTGTGGTTGTGTGGTTGTGTGGTTGTGTGGTTGTGTGGTTGTGTGGTTGTGTCGTTGTGTGGTTGTGTCGTTGTGTGGTTGTGTCGTTGTGTCGTTGTGTCGTTGTGTGGTTGTGTCGTCGTGTCGTTGTGTGGTTGTGTCGTTGTGTGGTTGTGTGGTTGTGTGGTTGTGTGGTTGTGTCGTTGTGTCGTTGTGTCGTTGTGTCGTTGTGTGGTTGTGTCGTTGTGTGGTTGTGTGGTTGTGTGGTTGTGTGGTTGTGTGGTTGTGTGGTTGTGTCGTTGTGTGGTTGTGTCGTTGTGTGGTTGTGTGGTTGTGTCGTCGTGTCGTTGTGTCGTTGTGTCGTCGTGTCGTTGTGTCGTTGTGTGGTTGTGTGGTTGTGTGGTTGTGTGGTTGTGTGGTTGTGTGGTTGTGTCGTTGTGTGGTTGTGTGGTTGTGTGGTTGTGTCGTTGTGTCGTCGTGTCGTTGTGTCGTCGTGTCGTCGTTGTGTCGTTGTGTCGTTGTGTCGTCGTGTCGTTGTGTGGTTGTGTCGTTGTGTCGTTGTGTGGTTGTGTGGTTGTGTCGTCGTGTCGTTGTGTGGTTGTGTGGTTGTGTCGTTGTGTCGTTGTGTCGTTGTGTCGTTGTGTCGTTGTGTCGTTGTGTCGTCGTGTCGTTGTGTCGTCGTGTCGTCGTTGTGTCGTTGTGTCGTTGTGTCGTCGTGTCGTTGTGTGGTTGTGTCGTTGTGTCGTTGTGTGGTTGTGTGGTTGTGTCGTCGTGTCGTTGTGTGGTTGTGTGGTTGTGTCGTTGTGTCGTTGTGTCGTTGTGTCGTTGTGTCGTTGTGTGGTTGTGTCGTTGTGTCGTTGTGTCGTTGTGTGGTTGTGTCGTTGTGTCGTCGTGTGGTTGTGTGGTTGTGTCGTCGTGTCGTCGTGTCGTTGTGTGGTTGTGTGGTTGTGTCGTTGTGTCGTTGTGTTGGTTGTGTCGTCGTGTGGTTGTGTGGTTGTGTGGTTGTGTCGTTGTGTCGTTGTGTCGTTGTGTCGTTGTGTCGTTGTGTCGTCGTGTCGTCGTGTCGTCGTGTGGTTGTGTCGTTGTGTGGTTGTGTCGTTGTGTCGTTGTGTCGTTGTGTGGTTGTGTCGTTGTGTCGTCGTGTGGTTGTGTGGTTGTGTCGTCGTGTCGTCGTGTCGTTGTGTGGTTGTGTGGTTGTGTCGTTGTGTCGTTGTGTTGGTTGTGTCGTCGTGTGGTTGTGTGGTTGTGTGGTTGTGTCGTTGTGTCGTTGTGTCGTTGTGTCGTTGTGTCGTTGTGTCGTCGTGTCGTCGTGTCGTCGTGTGGTTGTGTCGTTGTGTGGTTGTGTCGTTGTGTCGTCGTGTCGTTGTGTGGTTGTGTCGTCGTGTGGTTGTGTCGTTGTGTCGTCGTGTCGTTGTGTGGTTGTGTCGTCGTGTCGTTGTGTCGTTGTGTGGTTGTGTGGTTGTGTGGTTGTGTCGTTGTGTGGTTGTGTCGTTGTGTCGTTGTGTGGTTGTGTGGTTGTGTCGTTGTGTCGTTGTGTCGTTGTGTCGTTGTGTCGTTGTGTCGTTGTGTGGTTGTGTCGTCGTGTCGTCGTGTGGTTGTGTCGTTGTGTGGTTGTGTCGTTGTGTCGTTGTGTGGTTGTGTCGTTGTGTCGTCGTGTCGTCGTGTCGTCGTGTGGTTGTGTCGTTGTGTGGTTGTGTCGTTGTGTCGTCGTGTCGTTGTGTGGTTGTGTCGTCGTGTGGTTGTGTCGTTGTGTCGTCGTGTCGTTGTGTGGTTGTGTCGTCGTGTCGTTGTGTCGTTGTGTGGTTGTGTGGTTGTGTGGTTGTGTCGTTGTGTGGTTGTGTCGTTGTGTCGTTGTGTGGTTGTGTGGTTGTGTCGTTGTGTCGTTGTGTCGTTGTGTGGTTGTGTGGTTGTGTCGTTGTGTCGTTGTGTCGTTGTGTCGTTGTGTCGTTGTGTCGTTGTGTCGTCGTGTCGTCGTGTCGTCGTGTCGTTGTGTGGTTGTGTCGTCGTGTGGTTGTGTCGTTGTGTCGTTGTGTCGTTGTGTTGGTTGTGTCGTTGTGTCGTCGTGTGGTTGTGTCGTTGTGTCGTCGTGTCGTTGTGTGGTTGTGTGGTTGTGTCGTCGTGTGGTTGTGTCGTTGTGTCGTCGTGTCGTTGTGTGGTTGTGTCGTCGTGTCGTTGTGTCGTTGTGTCGTTGTGTCGTTGTGTGGTTGTGTGGTTGTGTCGTTGTGTCGTTGTGTGGTTGTGTCGTTGTGTCGTTGTGTCGTTGTGTGGTTGTGTCGTTGTGTGGTTGTGTGGTTGTGTGGTTGTGTCGTTGTGTCGTTGTGTCGTTGTGTGGTTGTGTCGTTGTGTGGTTGTGTCGTTGTGTCGTTGTGTCGTTGTGTGGTTGTGTCGTTGTGTGGTTGTGTCGTTGTGTGGTTGTGTGGTTGTGTGGTTGTGTGGTTGTGTGGTTGTGTCGTTGTGTCGTTGTGTCGTTGTGTCGTTGTGTGGTTGTGTGGTTGTGTCGTTGTGTCGTTGTGTGGTTGTGTGGTTGTGTGGTTGTGTGGTTGTGTCGTTGTGTCGTTGTGTGGTTGTGTCGTTGTGTGGTTGTGTGGTTGTGTCGTTGTGTGGTTGTGTCGTTGTGTCGTTGTGTCGTTGTGTCGTTGTGTGGTTGTGTCGTTGTGTCGTTGTGTCGTTGTGTGGTTGTGTGGTTGTGTCGTTGTGTCGTTGTGTGGTTGTGTGGTTGTGTGGTTGTGTGGTTGTGTCGTTGTGTCGTTGTGTGGTTGTGTGGTTGTGTGGTTGTGTGGTTGTGTCGTTGTGTGGTTGTGTCGTTGTGTCGTTGTGTCGTTGTGTCGTTGTGTGGTTGTGTGGTTGTGTGGTTGTGTCGTTGTGTGGTTGTGTCGTTGTGTGGTTGTGTGGTTGTGTGGTTGTGTGGTTGTGTGGTTGTGTGGTTGTGTGGTTGTGTCGTTGTGTGGTTGTGTCGTTGTGTCGTTGTGTGGTTGTGTCGTTGTGTGGTTGTGTGGTTGTGTGGTTGTGTGGTTGTGTCGTTGTGTCGTTGTGTCGTTGTGTCGTTGTGTGGTTGTGTCGTTGTGTGGTTGTGTGGTTGTGTGGTTGTGTGGTTGTGTGGTTGTGTGGTTGTGTCGTTGTGTGGTTGTGTCGTTGTGTGGTTGTGTGGTTGTGTCGTTGTGTCGTTGTGTCGTTGTGTCGTTGTGTGGTTGTGTGGTTGTGTCGTTGTGTCGTTGTGTCGTTGTGTGGTTGTGTCGTTGTGTCGTTGTGTCGTTGTGTCGTTGTGTGGTTGTGTCGTTGTGTGGTTGTGTGTAAAGAAGAGAGCTGCTGGGTGGGTGGGGCCTCTTGGTCCTGGTGGTTCTGAGTGGGTGGGGCCTCTCGGTCCTGGTGGTTCTGAGTGGGTGGGGCCTCTTGGTCCTGGTGGTTCTGAGTGGGTGAGGCCTCTTGGTCCTGGTGGTTCTGAGTGGGTGGGGCCTCTTGGTCCTGGTGGTTCTGAGTGGGTGGGGCCTCTTGGTCCTGGTGGTTCTGAGTGGAGCTTCCAGGGTCCTGGTTGTGGTCTGGGTGAGGGTCTAGCTGTCCTGTCAGGCCTGGGAGGTCTCTGTCTCTGTCCTGGAGCTTCTGTGACAGAGAGGCCAGCTCTGTCCTGGTGTTCTCTCTCTCCTCTCTCAGCTCCTTCACCTCCTCTGTCAGAGCGCTCAGCGCTGCCATGTGTCTCTCCTGGTGCTGCTGCAGCTCTCTGATCTCCGTCCTCAGTCTGCTCAGCTCAGTCTGGTCCTGGTCTCTGTCCTGTCTCAGTCTGCTCAGCTCAGTCTGGTCCTGGTCTCTGTCCTGTCTCAGTCTGCTCAGCTCTGTGCTGAGGCTGCAGGTCTTCTCCTCCTCCTGGCTCGGCTGATGGCTCATCAGCTCTCTCAGCTGGACCAGCTCTCTCTCCAGCTCACTGAACTTCACCTTCATGTCGGTGATGGTGGAGGTCAGCTGGGGGTCCTGGGTCTGTTCAGAGCAGGGGGGCTCACTCTTCTCAGAGGGCTGGTCGGCAGGGGGGCAGGTGGGGGTGGATGTGGTGTCTGTGTCTGGCAGGGTGGGGGTGTCATCAGGCGGGGTGGTCTTCTCCAGCTGAGCTCTTTCCTTGATGAGGAGGAAGTCCAGCTCAAACTGCCTGAGGTTCCCCTGCACCATGACGGTCCCGTTCTTGTAGAGGTTGACTGAGGTCATGGGGAAGTCTGGGTCCTCTGCTTCTCTGATCTTCAGCTTCCATCCGTTACAGATGCCCTCCTTCTTCACCGAGGGGTAGTGGCTCCTGATAGCAGAGTGCCATGCCAGTGGCTGCTCAGTGAAGAAGATGAAGTTGCTGATGTCTCCGGTCTTATAGGAGTCAGAGAAGAGTGTCTCTGGCCTTTCCCTCAAAACCTTCTGCTTGTAGGCCTTCCTGCTGGTTTCATTCTTCACCTCTTGTGGGTAGAAGAGAGGAACAGCCTTCTGCGCTGTGTCTATGGATGGCAGGGTGTCTGTGACTGAGGCTCTGGAACTCTGCTGGTGCTGCATGGCTGTGTTCCAATTCCTTAGTGACCGTTGCTATGGCTTACTGTCTTGTTGGCTAGCTGTTAGCATTAACTACAAACTAACTTAAATTAGTTTGGTAGTTATTATTTTGTTTTGTAAGCCCTTGTTCAGGTTATACTTCCTCTGGTGTTATCACTCACTTCAGTTACTGGTTGTTGTCACTCTTCTTGGTCTCTGTCAGGTCTCTGTTTGTTGTCTTCAGGACTGTTTGACTCACTGTCAGTTTGGCAGTTGGCTGAACTTCTTTGCTGGACTCCTCAGTTCAGATGGATTTCTCCAAGTTTTCTTTGGTTTTTTCTTTGCCGTTCTTCTTCTTTCAGGGAGGTAATTGCTTTAAAAGTGTATCTTCTTCAAAATTTGACACAAAATTGAAAGTTTATCTCATCTTAAAACAGAAAAAAAGAGATCAACCTCAGGAGCTCATAATGATGCTGCTGCTGCTGCTGATGGAATTCTCTCTCTCTCGTTTATGAAGTCTCTCTCTGACCTGATATGAATTGATTCTCTGGTTTATATATATATTTATTTTCTCTAACATATAGCTTTTATCTCTATATATTTATTCATTACAGGAATGCTGCTCTCTGATCAATTGCTGCTCTCTACGGGCTGTTATTTCCATAGACTTATAGACATGGTTATTTCTGTATAATGAATGGTCGTCAAGTGTAACACACCGTTGCTAGGGACGCCGCTCTGATCAGCGCAGCACAGAATAGAGAAACTAGAAAATTTCCTCTCGGGAAATTTTGAATGGGCCACGGCTACTGCCGATTGTGCCATCTCTGTCAACATGGGAATCAAACCCACGATCTTAAGGTCAAGACAGAGCTGATCAGACAGACACATGATCATCTTTCTATAAGCACTGATATGGAGGAGCTGTAATCACATTAGGTTACCTGTGTGTGTGTGTGTGTGTGTGTGTGTGTGTGTGTGTGTGTGTGTGTGTGTGTGTGTGTGTGTGTGTGTGTGTGTGTGTGTGTGTGTGTGTGTGTGTGTGTGTAATAGGGCCAGGACTCAATTAAAACAATTAATCTAATTAATTAGAGGCTTTGTAATTAATTAATCGCAATTAATTGCATTTTAATCGCATATAAATATTTGACCTGAGAACAGTGAGAAGCATTTTTTTCACATGGATTTTAGTATACCATTGAATGACTGAATAGCTTAAGCAACAAAACATTGTTTTTTTTTTCAAGGTGGTACTTAACCAAGACCAACATGCAAATTATCGATTAATTCATTAATCGATATTTGATACAGATTTAAATGGTCTTTCCTGCCAATACACTATGATGATTACTGTAGTATTTAACTAGGCTACATAAATCACAGTAGCATAAACTGATTTGTTGAACGGACCAGGTGATGGGCTGACTGGTCCTGTCTAACTTCTGTGTACTGGGTGCCATTGTGCAGGGTGTTAAGGCAGCCTTCCTCCACTGCAGTCCCTATGGTCCTGGACCCTCTGGCTGGTGGGGTGGGCTGCTTTCAGCTGGGGGGGACTCTATCAGCTGCTCCCACCAGAGGCATTTGACGCATTTGACACCAACAAGGTTTAACTTTAAAACCAGATTAAATCATGGTTTAAAGGTGTACAGAAATGGCCGTTTGTCCTGTTTGTCGCGCCGAGTTGTCACGAGCTGCAACACGAGTTTACCCGAGTGAGGAAAACGAATTTGATTGGTCGTTATCGAGCGGGCGGGATATTCAAGGCTTGGGGCGAGCCCGAGCTCCGTGTGTGTGTGTGTGTCTCAGACGTTGAATGACGGATTACGGATCCAATATCAGTGGCTGGTGAATCGTGTACAGGCTGACGTATAATCCGTGCGCCTGCATTATCCAATGCGGAAAAAAAATACACACTTTCATCCCGGATTTACTCAAAAATAGAATTTTGCACAAAGTTTGGCCTACAACGTCTGAAAGATGAGTTATCACATTAATTTTATCACCCAAAGTGGGCTCAAATTCAATTTTCTTTTCTGTACACCTTTAAGTTTAAATTCTGTTGCACGTTAACTGTGTTTTAATCACATGAAGGTGTGTGTGTGTGTGTGTGTGTTTGTGTGTGTGTGTGTGTGTGACTGTAATCACATGAAGCTGGCTCTAGAGTCTGTGTGTGTGTGTGTGTGTGTGTGTGTGTGTGTGTGTGTGTGTGTGTGTGTGTGTGTGTGTGTGTGTGTGTGTGTGTGTGTGTGTGTGTGTGTGTGTGTGACTGACTTGACACATAGTTAGTTAGTAGCTGCATCCTGTGTCAGTCTGATTTAGCTGTGTCGGTGTTTATAAACATTTAAACGAGCGCCAGGTGGATTGTTTATGAAGTTAACGAGCTCTGGCCTGGTTACCACAGCAACTCCAGGTGGTTACCACGGCGATAGGGGCCCCGCAGTCTGAGACAGACAGAAACGTGGAGAAAAAGAGCCATTTTCTGCCTCTGCACTGGTCTGGCAAAAGGCTTAGCGTAGATAGATAGATAGATAGATAGATAGATAGATAGATAGATAGATAGATAGATGGCTGTTCTAACGCCTAAAATCCACTGGATGCGGAACGACTCCGAAACGGGTCCGCTACGGAACGGCTGCGTACTCTGACTCCGTCAACTCACACCGGTTCCGTCCGTGATGTTGATTGTTGCGGCTCCGCCGCACAGCGGGAACACGTGATCTCGCGATAAAGCGGGTTGTAGTTTACATAAAGTGAACCATAAAATCAAAAACAATTAATTTAATCCAGAGGAGTAGTAGAGAAACAACTTTGGTGCTGACCTGACTTGATTTTACAATCACTATCTCCTTGTCCATGGTGTAAACTGGGTGAAATTATGTCTGAAAACCTCCGAGCTGCTGACTTCAGGCCGGTCACTGCCCATTACAACGTTTTCAAGGTGTAAAGCAGGAAATATGCTCCGCTGTAAACATGGTGTATTTTATTTTGAAAATTAACCGGGTGTTTTATTTTGTAATTTGCCCACGATTTCCTGTCATACACGACCTGCTCTGTGCTGCTTGATGCGCCGTGCTCCGGCGTCCGGCAAAAATAGAAGCTCTGCGTATCTTTTGCGAGGGCTGCCGGATGCCGGTGCCGTTCCGGACCCACGACGCAGCGGACCCGGAGTCGGTGGACGCTGCCACGGTGATTATAATTAATGCGTATCGGCTCCGCCGCCGTACCGGAGCCGTTTCGGAGTCGTTCCGCATCCAGTGTATTTTAGGCGTAAGTCTCTTTTTGATATGATATGTTGTTTTTACCTAATTGCCTTGGATGAAATTTGTATGGCTGTTCTAAGTTTCTTTTTTGATATGAAATGTTGTTATATGTGAATGTGTGTTTCTCATGTTTATATGTGAATGTTTATGTGTATGTTGTGTGTATATGTGAATGTTTATGTTTCTCATGTGTATATGTGAATTTATATTTCTCATGTGTATATGTGAATGTTGATGTGTTTCTCATGTGTAGGCTATATGTGAATGTGTTTCTCATGTGTATATGTGAATGTGTGTTTCTCATGTGTATATGTGAATGTGTGTTTCTCATGTGTATATGTGAATGTTTATGTGTTTCTCATGTGTATATGTGAATGTATGTTTCTCATGTGAATGTTGATGTGTTTCTCATGTGTATATGTGAATGTGTGTTTCTCATGTGTATATGTGAATGTGTGTTTCTTATGTGTATATGTGAATGTGTGTTTCTCATGTGTATATGTGAATGTGTGTTTCTCATGTGAATGTTGATGTGTTTCTCATGTGTATATGTGAATGTGTGTTTCTCATGTGTATATGTGAATGTGTGTTTCTTATGTGTATATGTGAATGTGTGTTTCTCATGTGTATATGTGAATGTGTGTTTCTCATGTGTATATGTGAATGTGTGTTTCTCATGTGTATATGTGAATGTTTATGTGTTTCTCATGTGTATATGTGGATGTATGTTTCTCATGTGAATGTTGATGTGTTTCTCATGTGTATATGTGAATGTGTGTTTCTCATGTGTATATGTGAATGTGTGTTTCTTATGTGTATATGTGAATGTGTGTTTCTCATGTGTATATGTGAATGTGTGTTTCTCATGTGTATATGTGAATGTGTGTTTCTCATGTGTATATGTGAATGTGTGTTTCTCATGTGTATATGTGAATGTGTGTTTCTTATGTGTATATGTGAATGTGTGTTTCTTATGTGTATATGTGAATGTTTATGTTTCTCATGTGTATATGTGAATTTATGTTTCTCATGTGTATATGTGAATGTTGATGTGTTTCTCATGTGTATATGTGAATGTTTATGTGTTTCTCATGTATAATTGTGAATGTTTGTGTTTCTCATGTGTATATGTGAATGTTTGTGTTTCTCATGTGTAATTGTGAATGTTGATGTGTTTCTCATGTGTATATGTGAATGTTTATGTGTTTCTCATGTGTATATGTGAATTTATGTTTCTCATGTGTATATGTGAATGTTTGTGTTTCTCATGTGTAATTGTGAATGTTTGTGTTTCTCATGTGTAATTGTGAATGTTTGTGTTTCTCATGTGTAATTGTGAATGTTTATGTGTTTCTCATGTGTATATGTGAATGTTTATGTTTCTCATGTGTATATGTGAATTTATGTTTCTCATGTGTATATGTGAATGTTGATGTGTTTCTCATGTGTATATGTGAATGTTGATGTGTTTCTCATGTGTAATTGTGAATGTTTGTGTTTCTCATGTGTAATTGTGAATGTTTGTGTTTCTCATGTGTATATGTGAATTTATGTTTCTCATGTGTATATGTGAATGTTGATGTGTTTCTCATGTGTATATGTGAATGTTGATGTGTTTCTCATGTGTAATTGTGAATGTTTGTGTTTCTCATGTGTAATTGTGAATGTTTGTGTTTCTCATGTGTATATGTGAATGTATGTTTCTCATGTGTATATGTGAATGTGTGTTTCTCATGTGTATATGTGAATGTGTGTTTCTCATGTGTATATGTGAATGTGTGTTTCTCATGTGTATATGTGAATGTGTGTTTCTCATGTGTATATGTGAATGTGTGTTTCTCATGTGTATATGTGAATATGTGTTTCTCATGTGTATATGTGAATGTGTGTTTCTCATGTGTATATGTGAATGTTCATGTGTTTCTCATGTTTATATGTGAGTGTATGTTTCTCATGTTTATATGTGAATGTTTATG
Source organism: Trachurus trachurus (assembly GCF_905171665.1). Classification (NCBI taxonomy): domain Eukaryota; kingdom Metazoa; phylum Chordata; class Actinopteri; order Carangiformes; family Carangidae; genus Trachurus; species Trachurus trachurus. Next base: position 23,132 of record NW_028155243.1, read on the forward strand.
TGTATGTTGTGTGTATATGTGAATGTGTGTCTCTCATGTGTATAGGCCTTTGTGAATGTTTATGTTTCTCATGTGTATATGTGAATGTTTATGTGTTTCTCGTGAGTATATGTGAATGTGTGTTTCTCATGTGTATATGTGAATGTGTGTTTCTCATGTGTATATGTGAATGTATGTTTCTCATGTGTATATGTGAATGTATGTTTCTCATGTGTATATGTGAATGTGTGTTTCTCATGTGTATATGTGAATGTATGTTTCTCATGTGTATATGTGAATGTATGTTTCTCATGTGTATATGTGAATGTGTGTCTCTCATGTGTATAGGCCTTTGTGAATGTTTATGTGTTTCTCATGAGTATATGTGAATATGTGTTTCTCATGTGTATATGTGAATGTGTGTTTCTCATGTGTATATGTGAATGTGTGTTTCTCATGTGTATATGTGAATGTGTGTTTCTCATGTGTATATGTGAATGTTCATGTGTTTCTCATGTTTATATGTGAATGTATGTTTCTCATGTTTATATGTGAATGTTTATGTGTATGTTGTGTGTATATGTGAATGTGTGTTTCTCATGTGTATATGTGAATGTGTGTTTCTCATGTGTATATGTGAATGTATGTTTCTCATGTTTATATGTGAATGTTTGTGTATGTTGTGTGTATATGTGAATGTGTGTTTCTCATGTGTATATGTGAATGTGTGTTTCTCATGTGTATATGTGAATGTATGTTTCTCATGTGTATATGTGAATGTGTGTTTCTCATGTGTATATGTGAATGTGTGTTTCTCATGTGTATATGTGAATGTGTGTTTCTCATGTGTATATGTGAATGTTCATGTGTTTCTCATGTTTATATGTGAATGTATGTTTCTCATGTTTATATGTGAATGTTTATGTGTTTTTCATGAGTATATGTGAATATGTGTTTCTCATGTGTATATGTGAATGTGTGTTTCTCATGTGTATATGTGAATGTGTGTTTCTCATGTGTATATGTGAATGTTCATGTGTTTCTCATGTTTATATGTGAATGTATGTTTCTCATGTTTATATGTGAATGTTTATGTTTCTCATGTGTATATGTGAATGTGTGTTTCTCATGTGTATATGTGAATGTGTGTTTCTCATGTGTATATGTGAATGTATGTTTCTCATGTTTATATGTGAATGTTTATGTGTATGTTGTGTGTATATGTGAATGTGTGATTCTCATGTGTATATGTGAATGTGTGTTTCTCATGTGTATATGTGAATGTATGTTTCTCATGTGTATATGTGAATGTATGTTTCTCATGTGTATATGTGAATGTGTGTCTCTCATGTGTATAGGCCTTTGTGAATGTTTATGTGTTTCTCATGTGTATATGTGAATGTTTATGTGTTTTTCATGAGTATATGTGAATATGTGTTTCTCATGTGTATATGTGAATGTGTGTTTCTCATGTGTATATGTGAATGTGTGTTTCTCATGTGTATATGTGAATGTATGTTTCTCATGTGTATATGTGAATGTATGTTTCTCACGTGTAGATGTGAATGTATGTTTCTCACGTGTAGATGTGAATGTATGTTTCTCATGTGTATATGTGAATGTGTTTGTCACGTGTAGATGTGAATGTGTGTTTCTCACGCGTAGATGTGAATGTATGTTTCTCACGTGTAGATGTGAATGTATGTTTCTCACGTGTAGATGTGAATGTGTGTTTCTCATGTGTATATGTGAATGTATGTTTCTCATGTGTATATGTGAATGTGTGTTTCTCACGCGTAGATGTGAATGTATGTTTCTCACGTGTAGATGTGAATGTGTTTGTCACGTGTATATGTGAATGTGTGTTTCTCATGTGTATATGTGAATGTATGTTTCTCATGTGTATATGTGAATGTGTTTGTCACGTGTATATGTGAATGTTAATGTGTTTCTCATGTGTATATGTGAATGTGTGTTTCTCATGTGTATATGTGAATGTTAATGTGTTTCTTATGTGTATATGTGAATGTGTGTTTCTCATGTGTATATGTGAATATATGTTTCTTATGTGTATATGTGAATGTGTGTTTCTTATGTGTATATGTGAATGTGTGTTTCTTATGCGTATATGTGAATGTGTTTGTCACGTGTATATGTGAATGTGTTTGTCACGTGTATATGTGAATGTTAATGTGTTTCTCATGTGTATATGTGAATGTGTGTTTCTCATGTGTATATGTGAATGTTAATGTGTTTCTTATGTGTATATGTGAATGTGTGTTTCTTATGTGTATATGTGAATGTGTGTTTCTCATGGGTATATGTGAATGTGTGTTTCTCATGTGTATATGTGAATGTGTGTTTCTCATGTGTATATGTGAATGTTAATGTGTTTCTCATGGGTATATGTGAATGTATGTTTCTTATGTGTATATGTGAATGTTTATGTGTTAATGTGTGTGACTGTAATCACATGAAGCTGTCTGTCCAGACTGGGGGACAGAGGACACTAGGTACCTGTCTGTCTGTCCAGACTGAGGGACAGAGGACACTAGGTACCTGTCTGTCTGTCCAGACTGAGGGACAGAGGACACTAGGTACCTGTCTGTCTGTCACACTATCATATGATAATAATCTGTTGTGGCACTGATCAGTTTAGTAACTGTAATAAAGCAGCCGTCGCTTTGTGTTATATTTTTCCTTTACTTGATTCATTTGGTTAACAACATTTATCTGACAAACATAGTTGTTGCTTTACACTCTGGTCATGTTTGTTAGAGTTATGATCAGTTCTCGGAGCCTTTAAATGACTGAATGATCTAATTCCAGTTTAATTTAATAACGTGGTTGAAAAAACCTTCAAGGACTTCAATAGTAAAACTTTGATTACCTATCTTAGTAAAAGCTGGGCTGAATGTATTTTATACACAGTAGCCTGCAGTGCTCTTGATATGAAGCGTCTTGTTTACGAGGAGTCCCTGAACGCACCACATGTTATAAGCTGCTGTGAAGCGGCTTCACACTCACCCGTTTGGAGCTTCGACTTCATCACTGACTCTGGATCCTCACTTTTATTTTTATTTTCTTGGATGAAAGACGATGTTTCGCTTCTAAGATCTTTTCCACTGTGACGACCGTCCAGTTTAGTTCACAGTTACCGTGACAACCATCCGTCCGGCCAGTTCACAGTTTGGTCTGAGTGAACCTGGTGTCTGCTCCTCCCTTAAAGTTTCCAGTTCTCTGCTGAGGGGAGTTGTGTGAGGGTTGTGTGTCTGTGTGTGTGTCTCAGAGCTGCAGCTGAGTCGTTGTGTGAGGGTTGTGTGTCTGTGTGTGTGTGTCTCAGAGCTGCAGCTGAGTCGTTGTGTGAGGGTTGTGTGTCTGTGTGTGTGTGTCTGAGAGCTGCAGCCATGCAGCAGGAGCTCCTGTTCAAGGTGCTGGTCATCGGGGACCTCGGCGTGGGGAAGACGTCCATCATCAAGCGCTACGTGCACCAGATCTTCTCGCAGCACTACCGAGCCACCATCGGCGTGGACTTCGCCCTGAAGGTGCTGCAGTGGAACCACGACACGGTGATCCGGCTGCAGCTGTGGGACATCGCAGGTCTGTCCCTTTATTCATCGACTAGAAATATAAAATATATAAAATATATAAACTCTGTCTTTATTCATCTGGACGTCACAGAGACAGAGACAGTCTCCTTCTATCAGACCACTAGAAAATATATAAACTCTATATAAACTCTTTGACTCTAGGACTTTGACGTAAACTTTGGTTTTCCAGTGAAGTGTGTGTCACAGCACAGAGACAGAGTCAGTCTCTTTCTCCTCCTTCATTTCCATGTTTTCCACATTCTGTGTCATAAACTATAAACAGTTTTCTTGTCTGTAACAACATCTCTGTCCTGGGTGAGGGATCCCTCCTCTGTTGCTCACCCTGAGCTTTCTCCTGGTTTTCCCTGTTAAAAGGGTTTTCCATGGAGTTTTTCCTCAGTGGATGTGAGGGTCTAAGGGTAGAGGATGTTGTTATGATGGGATGTAAAGCCCTTTGAGACAAACTGGTGGTAAAAACGGGCTATACTAATAAAATTGCCTTGTCTTGCCTTCTATCAGACGACTAGAAATATAAAATTTATAAACTATATATAATATATAAACTCTTTGACTTTAGGACTTTGAAATGTAAAGTTTGGTTTTTCCAGTGTGTGTGTGTGTGTGTGTGTGTGTGTGTGTGTGTGTGTGTGTGTGTGTGTGTGTGTGTGTGTGTGTGTGTGTGTGTGTGTGTGTGTGTGTGTGTGTGTGTGTGTGTGTGTGTGTGTGTGAGTGTGTGTGTTGTGTTGTCATTTGAAGCCTGCTTGAGGAATGTGGATCTTGTGCCTGGCTGTGACTCCAGTGATCCCATGCTCATAATATCAGTCACATGACGGCAGCTACTGTAGAATAAACACACACACACACACACACACACACACACACACTGATTGGATTATCTGCATGTGAAAGTGTCTTCAACATGGACATGTGTGTGTGTGTGTCTCATCCCAGGACAGGAGCGCTATGGCAACATGACTCGTGTGTACTACCGGGAGGCGGTGGGGGCGCTGGTGGTGTTCGACGTGACGAGGGCCTCCACGTTCGATGCCGTGCTCAAGTGGAAGGACGATCTGGACTCTAAGGTCAGACCAGTTCACTCACCTGGCTGTATCGTCTCGCCTCGCCTGAACACGATGAACAAAACATTTAAATCAAGTTGTTTAAAGGTGTAGCTACAGAAACGGCCATTTGTCTTGTTTGTCGCGCCGAGTTGTCACGAGCTGCAACACCAGTTTACCCGAGTAAGGAAAACAAATTTGATTGGTCGTTATCGAGCGGGCAGGATATTCAAAGCTTGGGGCGAGACCGAGCTCCGTGTGTGTGTGTGTGTGTGTGTGTGTGTGTGTGTGTGTGTGTGTGTGTGTGTGTGTGTGTGTGTGTGTGTCTCAGACGTTTGAATGACGGATGACAGATCCAATATCAGTGGCTGATGAATCGTGAGCAGGCTGACGTATAATCCGTGCGCCTGCATTATCCAATGCGGGAAAAAAAATACACACTTTCATCCCGGATTTAATCAAAAATATAATTTTGCACAAAGTTTGGCCTACAACGTCTGATAGATGAGTTATTACATTAATTTTATGATCCAGAGTGGGCTCAAATTCAATTTTCTTTTCTGTACAGCTTTAAACATGTAAATGTTGATGTGGCTTTAGGATCAATGAGATGAAGCTCTTTACATTAGTGGAGGCAGCTGCTTGTTCTGGTCACATGTTGCATGTGTAATTTGTGTAAAGGCCTAAAGAGAGAGGAATAATAATCTCTCCAATACTTAATACTTGTTCGTTTTATTGGAATCACAGTTAGAAAGTCCAATATCAGAGGAAGTGTGATAGGAAGTTTCACTGAGAGCAGAAACCTTCATACTGTGACTCCACTAATATTTCTCACTAAACATTTGGACAGCGCTCTCACAGTGAGCTATAACTATAATATAACTATATATAACTATAATATATATAACTATAATATAACTATATGTAACTATAATATAACTATATGTAACTAATATAACTATATGTAACTATAATATAACTATATGTAACTAATATAACTATATGTAACTAATATAACTATATGTAACTATAATATAACTATATGTAACTAATATAACTATATGTAACTAATATAACTATATGTAACTATAATATAACTATATATAACTATATGTAACTATAATATAACTATATATAACTATAATATAACTATATATAACTATAATATAACTATATGTAACTATAATATAACTATATATAACTATAATATAACTATATGTAACTATAATATAACTATATATAACTATAATATAACTATATGTAACTATAATATAACTATATATAACTATAATATAACTATATGTAACTATAATATAACTATATATAACTATAATATAACTATATGTAACTATAATATAACTATATGTAACTATAATATAACTATATGTAACTATAATATAACTATATATAACTATAATATAACTATATATAACTATATATAACTATATATAACTATAATATAACTATATATAACTATATATAACTATATATAACTATAATATAACTATATATAACTAAATGAGCAGCTGTGGTGCTGCTGCCTCCAACCTACTGAAGATCTAACGGTCGCCATGGAGCTGTTTTCACAACGCTGTCTGAACAGACCATTTCTGACACCTTCATGTCAGATGAATCAGAAAGGGGGTGTCTCATAGTGTCCTCATAGTCTCATAGTGTTCTCATAGTCTCATAGTGTCCTCATAGTGTCATAGTGTCCTCATAGTCTCATAGTGTCCTCATAGTCTCATAGTGTCCTCATAGTGTCATAGTGTCCTCATAGTGTCATAGTGTCCTCATAGTCTCATAGTGTCCTCATAGTCTCATAGTGTCCTCGTAGTCTCATAGTGTCCTCATAGTCTCATAGTGTCCTCGTAGTCTCATAGTGTCCTCATAGTCTCATAGTGTCCTCGTAGTCTCATAGTGTCCTCATAGTCTCATAGTGTCCTCATAGTCTCATAGTGTCCTCATAGTCTCATAGTGTCCTCATAGTCTCATAGTGTCCTCGTAGTCTCATAGTGTCCTCATAGTCTCATAGTGTCCTCATAGTCTCATAGTGTCCTCGTAGTCTCATAGTGTCCTCATAGTCTCATAGTGTAAATTATATGATGGCAGAGTGTGTAGTCTCATAGTGTCCTCATAGTCTCATAGTGTCCTCATAGTCTCATAGTGTAAATTATATGATGGCAGAGTGTGTAGTCTCATAGTGTCCTCATAGTCTCATAGTGTAAGTTATATGACATCAGAGTGTGTAATCTCATGGGAATGGCTAGTGTGACGTCTAGAATCACTTCCGTGTCCAACCCCTGCTGCTAACGTATACAGCAATGCATGTTCTTCATTGCCCCCCCCCCAAAAGACACACACACACACACACACACACACACACACACACCCATTTATAAGTTACATAGAGACGTTATACGTTTAGCGCTTAGCTACTAGCTAACTAACGTTTACCTCTGTGACTGGACCACCACGATCCACTGGTTCACTGGCCTCCTCCTCCGGTAGTATTTACTATACGGTCGCATTGTTTACGTTGTGTGTTTTAATTAATCCTGTAACGTTAACACACACATCACGGTGACCGCGGTACGGCACGGTGACAGACAGGCTCAGACAGGCTCATTAATGTGCAGAGGGACCATAGACTGTATAAAAGAGAGGGACGAGGTTAACTTTACAGATGTTTCCTTCGTCCCCACAGTGACTCCCGACACTTAAACCTGAGCTGCTTCGCTACTGAAAAACTCTGACAAGTCAAACTTTAGGATGTGTAGAGGACTAATTAATTTACCTGTCTAACCATCTATGACACCTGAAACGGTAAACACAGCTGATCCATCGAAGTAAATCACCGAGTGAATTCACTTTCAGTCATTGAAAACAGCTGGTTCTTGAATGTAACTCGGTTAAGTCAGATGTAACCTCTTCTTTTTTTCTGTTATACATGATGTACATGCTGACAAAGTTAGACATCAGACTTGTAGGCTATGTGCTCGGAGAAAATCGCTTTGTTACTTTCGTCCCACGTTACGTTCATCTTCTCTCTCTCTCTTTTTTACAGTAAAAAAAATAAATATATATATTAATGCTATATTGTGCATTAAATTCATATAGTACATGAATATATATGTTTATTTATTCATAAATGAAAGCTCCCGCGGTGTTTTTAACCCGGCTCTGCCTGTTGTTTCTATACTGAATATCCTGCGATTGGACACGGAAGTGATGTTTTAGAACGTGATGACGTAGCCACTAGCCATTCCCATAGTGTTCCCATAGTGTAGGTTCTATGGTGTCAGAGTGTGTAGTCTCATAGTGTAAGTCTATGATGTCAGAGTGTGTAGTCTCATAGTGTAAGTCTATGGTGTCAGAGTGTGTAGTCTCATAGTGTAAGTCTAAGATGTCAGAGTGTGTAGTCTCATAGTGTAAATTGTGTGATGTCAGAGTGTGTAATCTCATAGTGTAAATTGTGTGATGTCAGAGTGTGTAATCTCATAGTGTAAATTGTGTGATGTCAGAGTGTGTAGTCTCATAGTGTAAGTCTATGATGTCAGAGTGTGTAGTCTCATAGTGTAAGTCTATGATGTCAGAGTGTGTAATCTCATAGTGTAAATTGTGTGATGTCAGAGTGTGTAATCTCCTCTCCTCAGGTGACTCTGAACCACGGGAGGCCGGTTCCAGCTGTGCTCTTGGCCAACAAGTCGGACCAGCTGGGCTCGCAGCAGCCCAAACTGGACTCGTTCTGCAGGGACAACGGCTTCGCTGGCTGGTTCGAGACCTCCGCAAAGGTATGCCACCTCCACAAAGGTACTAGACCTCCGCAAAGGTACGACACCTCCGCAAAGGTACGCCACCTCCGCAAAGGTACTAGACCTCCACAAAGGTACGCCACCTCCGCAAAGGTAATAGACCTCCACAAAGGTACTAGACCTCCACAAAGGTAATAGACCTCCACAAAGGTACTACACCTCCGCAAAGGTACTAATAGACCTCCACAAAGGTACTAATAGACCTCCACAAAGGTAATAGACCTCCACAAAGGTACTAGACCTCCACAAAGGTACTAATAGACCTCCACAAAGGTACTAATAGACCTCCGCAAAGGTAATAGACCTCCACAAAGGTAATAGACCTCCACAAAGGTACTAATAGACCTCCGCAAAGGTAATAGACCTCCACAAAGGTACGCCACCTCCGCAAAGGTACTAGACCTCCACAAAGGTACTAGACCTCCACAAAGGTAATAGACCTCCACAAAGGTACTACACCTCCGCAAAGGTACTAATAGACCTCCACAAAGGTACTAATAGACCTCCACAAAGGTAATAGACCTCCACAAAGGTACTAGACCTCCACAAAGGTACTAATAGACCTCCACAAAGGTACTAATAGACCTCCGCAAAGGTAATAGACCTCCACAAAGGTAATAGACCTCCACAAAGGTACTAATAGACCTCCGCAAAGGTAATAGACCTCCGCAAAGGTACGCCACCTCCGCAAAGGTACTAGACCTCCACAAAGGTACTAGACCTCCACAAAGGTACTAGACCTCCACAAAGGTACTAATAGACCTCCGCAAAGGTAATAGACCTCCGCAAAGGTAATAGACCACCACAAAGGTACTAGACCTCCACAAAGACCTCCGCAGAGGTACGACACCTCCGCAAAGGTACGACACCTCCGCAAAGACCTCCGCAAAGACCTCCACAAAGGTACTAAACCTCCACAAAGGTACTAGACCTCCACAAAGACCTCCGCAGAGGTACGACACCTCCGCAAAGGTACGACACCTCCGCAAAGACCTCCACAAAGACCTCCACAAAGGTACTAGACCTCCACAAAGACCTCCGCAAAGGTACGACACCTCCGCAAAGACCTCCGCAAAGGTACGCCACCTCCACAGAGGTACTAGACCTCCACAAAGACCTCCGCAAAGGTACTAGACCTCCACAAAGGTACCAGACCTCCGCAAAGGTACGACACCTCCGCAAAGACCTCCGCAAAGACCTCCACAAAGGTACTAGACCTCCACAAAGGTACGAATAGACCTCCACAAAGGTACTAGACCTCCACAAAGGTACGACACCTCCGCAAAGGTACGACACCTCCACAAAGGTACGACACCTCCACAAAGGTACTAGACCTCCACAAAGGTACTACACCTCCGCAAAGGTACTAATAGACCTCCACAAAGGTACTAGACCTCCACAAAGGTACTAGACCTCCACAAAGGTAATAGACCTCCACAAAGGTACTAATAGACCTCCACAAAGGTAATAGACCTCCACAAAGGTAATAGACCTCCACAAAGGTACGACACCTCCACAAAGGTACGACACCTCCACAAAGGTACTAGACCTCCACAAAGGTAATAGACCTCCACAAAGGTACGACCGTAAGACAGGAAATAACTGCAGCACTGTGGACACGGCTGTGGAGGAACTCAGAGTTGATACATTAGAATGTGTAAATCTTCCACAGATGAACCGATATACAGCTGACAGAGGTTGATTCACACTAACTGTTGGGATGGCAGCGTGGCTGACCCGTGTTCAGACTAAAACACTGAGTTTGGGTTCAAATCAAATGATCAAAATCTTGATCTACACACAATTTGCACATTCAGCTTGAAGACACATCTGCCACACTAAGACAATAGTCATTACTACACTCATCACATCACAGGTCGACTGTGCAGAGCCGATACCAGTTAGACTTTATTCTTTGACGAGACAAACGGGGGAATGTCTGCAGTTTGCTGTGAAGTTACTGTTTGTCTAGTGAGTTACACACCAGAGTGTCAGTCAGAGCAGGAAGTGAAGACAGAGACTCACACAGAGACTGAGAGACAGAGACACTGAGACACAGAGACAGACAAATTTCTATGGCTAACAAATAAACATAGAAAAAAAAGAGATAAAGTGCATACATAATCAATGTTATATGAGCAAAATGAACAGAAATGAGAAAAAGATAAAGAGATAAAGTGCAAAGTGATTCAGTAACAAATAAAGACAATAGAGATAAGGTACAAAAAATTCATTAATTAAACTCATAAAGAGACAAAGTAAGGATGTGGGATATGGAGAGAGCGAAAGTGAGAGAGGAAAGAGCGGGAAATTCAAGAGAAGTTGAGATGAATTTTTAACTGCTTTTTAAAAAGTGAATAAGAAGAAATGGATCTTAATGAAGGAGGTAGTCCATTCCAAAACATAGGACCTCTGTAAGTCATATTAAACTGATGGTGTGATTTGCGGGTGAAGGGTAAATATAGAGTAAGATTATTACTGTGTCTAGTGCGGTGACAATGTACATTATAAGTGAAGGTAAAGAAATGTTGAAATTTTGGTTTGTCTTCCTGACAGGAGAACCGGAACATCGAGGAGGCGGCTCGCTGCCTGGTGGAACACATCCTCAACAACGAGGAGAGTCCGGTTCTGGAGCGAGAGCCCGGATCGCTGGTCCTGTCCGGATTCACTCAGTCCGCCAAGGATCAGCTCCACTGCTCCTCATGCGCCAAGTGGTGACAGTCGACGGTCGACCCGGAGTTCACCGCTGCAGAGATGCGTTCGGCTCAGGGACAGTTTGTTACAACAACAGCACTGCAGCGCAACAGGACACCGGGCTTCACATGATGCTTCAAAAAGCCTTATATTTTGTTTTTTTAATTTAAATTAAAGCGACAACAAAGAACTTTGAACTGGATGTGCTGGATGTAACTGGTTTCTGCTGATGTCTCTGTTTGACCTACAACAGCAAATGAGGCCATCGGTGGAAGACAAGGGGAGCGTGCCTATGTTCCCACTGGACTCTCTCTACCTATGTGGACTCTAATCTATCTGGCCTGTCTAGCCTCTACCTGGTCTTTTTACCTTTCTTCATTGCCTAAACCCAACCAATGGTGGGACCAAAGGGCTGTGGGAACATAGGGCCTAATTTTCAGTGACAACAAAAGTTAGAAATGTGAGAACATAGGAATGACCCCAAGACAAGCTGTTTCTAAATAGTCTAAGTCTTTAAGTTTGTACGTTACGTCACTCAGCCCAGAGGAGACGGCTCCACCGGACCGGACCGGACCGGACCGGGCTGTAAACCAGCACTGAGCCTCCTTCAGGAACAACAGGCTCAGTTTTATGGTTTTATCTCTGTCGTCGTGGCCGATACTGAGACAGGATCAGCAGAGAGAAACTCCTGCTTCTGTCCACGGGGGGGCGCCAACACCAACACCACAGAATTAAAGTTCTCTGTCGTTGCTTTAAGTCTGAAACATGTGTCAACTTCTTAGTTCTCTTTTACCTCCACATTACAATTAATATTTCACAGCTATGGAAAAACAAAGGTTTGTTTGTTTGATCCATTGAATTTGTACAGACTTACATTTTCTTTTAAAGGTATTAAACAGCTCACACTCCCAGGACTTAATGTGTAGCGTCTCTGCACCAGTCTCTTGTTTGCTCTGAACGTGTCCAACATCAAGACCTTGACATTTTAACTGGCAGCTCTCACTGGTCACATGGGTTTTTCCAACTTGTGGTAAAAGTCCAGATTTATCTGCAGTGTGGACACAGACGTGAAAGGCGTCTCTCCTCAGCCACCTCCACGTCACCACTAAGGCCTTAGAGAAATCTGTACAGACAATGAACACAGATGAAACAGCAGTTTGGAAAATGTCTCTTGACTTTGACCGTAGCTCCGGAGTGTTTCTTATTATTTTAATCCAAACTGAATCTTTGCATCTTAGGGACAACTATCAGACAGAGCAACAGTCACCTGCTTGTGGAGAGTTCACAGAGAAGCTTCACGGTTCATATGTTCATGCTGGAGCCGTGAGAAGCTGAACCATGTCATTTCATATAAGACGAGTCCGTGTCCACACAGATTCCCACGTTTTGAACGTGACCGTCACAGATTTCACAAATTACCTCGACAGAATCAGTTCACTGGCTCAATGTGCAGGATTTCACTGTGATTAGTCCACATTTATCTGCTCATTCTTGACATTTGAAACACTTTGACTTTTTCTTTTTAATGCACCAATGAGATATGAAGTATCGATAACTCTAACGCTAACCTGAAGTGTAGCAGAACAACTGAGCAAACTCTACAGGGTGGAAACTATGAGATGCAATTGAGATCTCAGGAAAACAGGCTAGAAAGCAAACAGATGCTGACATACAGAACACACAGTGTCCTGTCCCCCCCATTCACTTTACATTTTAAACTATATAAATATATTTTTATTTCCATCTTTTCCATGTTCAAACTGACAGAAAAGGAAAAGGTCCCTCAGCAAAGGTCTGCCCCCCCTGCATAGTTAGTAGCTAGTATCCCCCTCCCCCTTTGTAAACTATCCCAGTGTGTAAATAGTAAATATCTTGTCTGATTCCTTGGTCAAAGTTCTCTGAGAGCTCAAGTCTCCTGGGTTTCCCATTCTGTTGCTTCTGCTGCTTTGTTTCCCCTTTTCACTCTGAAACTGTAGAAAACTACAATAATACACTGATATTAATTAAAATATTGAAAAAGAGTGTTTCATGTTTAACTTTATGTCTTTTGGAGATCATTTCATCTTCCACTGGATTAACTGTTTAACACATTAACACAGGTTTTAAACCGGAGGGTGCCACTTTATTCCAACCTGTTCCCTTGGAGCAGATTTCATTTTAAACTGATAACATAACATTTTTATGGCTGTGAAGTGACTGACTTTCTAACAAGGAATGCTGCCAACAAGAGACATAAACAACTCAGTTTGACTGCAAAGAGACGGAGTGTCTCCAAAGAATAACAACAGATTCACAAAGACACAAGAACCAGGGGTTCAAATTCAAGTCAGACACATTTTTATTAAATAAACACAAATGTTGCAGAGATAACGGAGGAGAGTAATTTAGCAGATATGTCCATTAAATGGACTGAGTTGGTTGATACATCCTAAAGGTTATTAGTGAATGTAGAATTTCCTTCAGTGGTGAAGTGTAAACTGCTTTATGAAGCCTGAGCTTCTTCCATTCAGCTCATGTAGCACCATGTAGCATCATGTAGCACCACATAGCATCATGTAGCATCATCTGTCTATCTGGTTGACTCCAGCTCCTCAAAAGGTGAATATTTCAGTGCAGATGTGAATAACTTGATTTACTGTCAAACTGCTGGCTCCATGTTGTTGGTACAATATGTTCTTTAAAAACCCTAAAATCAAAAGTGTGAATGCTGAAAGCATACTATTACTACTTTAACTTATTTTAAGCTAAACACTCCATTCAACTTGTAAAATGTTCACAAGACTTTCAGCTAGTATGCAAACAGCTTTGATTTATGGCAGTATAGAACTCATGTGATTCTATTCTCTCAGAGTAAAGGCTTACTGATCATGAGCTCATGGGTTCGATTCGATTTCTGACAAATTTCACACTTTTCAATGAGTGTGTATGGTGTTTGGTCAGAGTGGTGACATCATCATCAGAGTGCAGGAGAGCCAAAAAAGTGACTGGAACTTTTCTTCTGAAACTGCCACCAAAGCTACAAATGACACTCTACACACAAGAATTGGCCACAGTTTGTAGCCACACTTGTCTTCTGGCTAACAATCTGGTCAAAAACGCAAAGAGACTTAGAGAATATTTTTTAATAGTTTTTTAAATGCAGTCTGGGTCTCTGCCATTCACCCCAGTACAATTTTTTAACAGCAGAGCAGAAGGAGTTCAACTTTGTAATTCGCTGGAAAGGGCATTATAGCCTACTTTGTTTGTATTCGCCAAAAAATAGTCACATGTCACAAGAAAGTCCTCTACTTCCTTGGTTTGTTTAATCTACTCTGTGGTTGAGAGGTTAGTTAGGTTGCTGATCATTCCATCATGCCATTCCTGTCATTTCTACTGCTAATTTAGTGTTGCTTCAGCAATGGCTTTCAGCATTCACACGCATTTTCCGTTAGGAAATGCTCTTTCTAGTTTGATATTTCATGTTTTCAAATGGGGATTCTATTGGACCACGCTGCCTCTTTTCTCTGTTTTATATCACTTTAGACTGAAAATCCTATAGTTCTGGACTCTTGGTCAGACTAAACAAGACTTGGTGCTGTGAGGAACGTTGACTGGCAGTGACTCTAACCTTGATACAGTAAACAACCAGCAGCTCGACCATCAGTCCCTGTGGAGACTTTTAGCCGTTAGAGTTATCGTTCCAGTTTAGGAGAATATTTTCAAGTAGGAAATGTCCCTTTTAATGTAAATGTAATGAATCCAACAGCACCAGATCAGATTATTGAACATCCCTTTAACAGTATAACACTGTGAAGTTTCAGGTTCACCTTTAGATGCTTAGAAGCAGGAACCATCAATTAACCGTGTCCTGTCATGTAGACACATTACAACAGTGATAAAGGCTTATTGGGTGTTACAGTCACCGTGAAGTAGGAATGTTGTAATATAATAATAAACTAGAAAATTTCCTCTGGGAAATTTTGAGAGGGCCACGGGAGCTACGGCCGGTTTTGCCATCTCTGTCAACATGGGAATCAAACCCACGATCTTAAGGTCAAGACAGAGCTGATCAGACACATGATCATCTTTCTATAAGCACTGACATGGAGGAGCTGTAATCACATTAGGTTAACTGTGTGTTTTGATGAATTATGAAGAATGATTATGAAGTTTACAAGCTCTGGCCTGAGAATCACAGAGGTTACCACGGCGATAGGGGCCCCCCCAGGCTGAGACAGACAGGAACGTTGAGAAAAAGAGTGATTTTCTGCCTCTGCACTGGTCTGGCAAAAGGCTTACGGTGACAAAACGGTAACTCCTATCAGAACAAAACACAGATCAACGTTGCTCTAAGGACTTCCTGAAAAATTTGGTATGATTTGGTGTTTCTACAGTAAATATTTTGGAGACGCTGGCAGTTTTCAAACATCAGTCCGTTCTGCTTCTCTCAGAAAATCTTTGTATTGGAGTCAATGAGGAGCAGAGACAGACGTGGCCGCACTCAGAGGCTGATTCTGTAAATTCTGTAAGTCTCTCTGATATTTTGAGCAGATGATGAGAGACAGAACAAGTTTGTCTACAATTTTCTGAAAAAATCATGTGTGTAGAGTGTAAATTGTGGCCGGGCCGAGTGTGGAAAGAGAAAAAATCTGGAGTTTTTCTGGCCTCTCTCCCACTCTAACCGATGATGTCACGCACTCTGACACGAACATTCCGTGCAATACACACCCATTATAATCTCATAATTTCTCCAAAAATGATCATGGTCATTGATCAGGGATTGATCAAAAACTATATGACCTATCAAAACGTGGAGTAATACGACAATACACAAGACTTGTGTCTACTGTTTAAAGTTTAAATGGAGTCTCTAGGTGAAAGTATGCCTGAGCAGTAGACGTTTGTTAAACTCCAATGATTGGTCTTTTTCTCTCTTTTTTTCCGCCCGTCCCATTGACTTCAATGCTATTTCATAGCTGTGGGGGCCAGTGCCTGGGTGCGACGGCCCGTGGCCCTAATAACACAACGTTCCTCCTGTAAAACAGAGGTGACAGTGAAGGCAGCACAAGACCAACATGTTGTGTTGTGTCATCTCAGGGTTTTCCTCTCTATGTGTCTCCATCTCATTGGACAGCAGGTGTTCACAGCTCTACACACACACACACACACACACACACACACACACACACACACACACACACACACACACACACACACACACACACACACACCGAGGTGGTGAACCAGCTGATGCCTTCTGCTTTAAGACGCCCTCCCCGGACTGAGCAGTCACCTGATCCTCGTGCTGCCATTTTACATTTTACTACAACTTTGACTGACGGGAGGAAGAAGAGGAGACTGAGCTCAGAAACACAGAAACACATTAATACTGAAACACAGAAACAGAATCAGCCTCTGTGAGCGGATCGCTGAAGGCAGCTGAAGCCAGGCTGTGGAGCAGCAGCAGCAGCGCGGGGGGGGAGAGCAGCATCCGGGTGTCGGAGCTCAGACCCAGAGGAGAGAGAGAGAGAGAGAGAGAGAGAGAGAGAGAGAGAGAGAGAGGCTGAGGAAGAAGAAGGAGGAGAAGAAGGAGAAAGGACGATGCTGTTTTCTACCGTCTCCATCCCGGTCTGATGACACGGAGCTGCTTCTGTTCTGGTTCTGGTTCTGCTGCAGGCCGCTCCTCCTGCACTGAGGGATTTATTTATTTATTAATTTATTGATGTATTAACGGGTTGATGCGTCGGAGCGGAGCGGTCGGTGATAAAGCAGCAGGTCGAGGGGAAGGACGGATGTGACCGTCTGATGCTGATGTGACCGTCTGATGCATGAATTCTCCCACCGGATCCTGGTCTGTGAACGCTGCTGTCCTCTTCCTCCTCTTCTCCTCTTCCTCTTCTCCTCCTCTCCTCCTCTTCCTCTCCTCCTCCTCCTCCTCCTCCTCCTCCCCCCGCTCAGACGGATCCTCGCAGAGGGCGCTCCCCTCCTCTCCGCCGATAGAGACATTTTGATCCTCCGCGTTTCCCCCATCGCTCCGCCGGCCTCCTGCTCATCTTCCTCCTCCTCCTCCTCCTCCTCCTCCTCTCCTCCTCCTCACCATGTCGGGCCAGTCTCTGACGGACCGGATCGCCGCGGCGCAGCACAGCATGACCGGGTCCGCGATCAGCAAAGCGGTCTGCAAGGCCACGACGCACGAAGTCAGCGGCCCCAAGAAGAAACACCTTGACTGTAGGTTATAACATCTAACATCCCATAGTCTCACTGTACTGTACATGTGTCGGCTGCATGCATCACGCTACATGTAGCGTCGTTCCTCACAAAGGAAAGGAGGAGAGGAGGAGAGGAGGAGGAGGAGAGGAAAGCTTTTACACAGCAGCCGCTCTGCAGCCGCTACATTCCCTTAGACCGGGATGGACCGGGTTTGGACCGGGTTTGGACCGGGTTTACGCAGTAATACAGTCCAGATACTGAGACTGTAGAGCAGCAGTGGATGTGCATGTGGGGGGGCGGGGGGGGCTGTGTGTGTGTGTGCATGTCATCCAGGGGAAATAGGCCACTCACTCCGGTTCAGGCTAATCACATTGCAAGCAGCTCCAGTGTTCAGGCCTCTTCATTATTAACCACTAGCAGCAGCAGCAGCAGCAGCAGCAGCAGCAGCAGCAGCAGCAGCAGCAGCAGCAGCAGCATCGGTCGCTGCAGCTTCACTAACATTTCCTCTGGTTCATGTTCACAGAGATGTGATGCTGCATTAGCATCATTAATGATATAATAATGTGTTGCTGCTGTCACATTCTGTTCCTCACATGCAGATTTCTACTAATGATTATTAGGTTCGGTGGCTTTTCTGGCTCAATATAATTACTACTGTGGTCAATAGAAAGCTCAGGCAATCAATGCTGCTGTCAGTCAGAGAGAGACAGGTAGACAGACAGACAGACAGACAGGTAGAGACAGACAGGTAGACAGATAGATAGATAGATAGATAGATAGATAGATAGATAGATAGATAGATAGATAGATAGATAGATAGATAGATAGATAGATAGATAGAGACAGACAGCAGTAGCATGAGAGCTAATCAAGACCAAACCTGGATAAATCAGTGGAAGAGAGAAACATAAAGGTAAAACTGGCTCATTACTGAGCTGCTTTGATTTCTCCTTATCTGAATGGTGGCCACCAACTAAAGGCTCATTCTGTAGGTTTTCACTAGTGTTTGTTTTGGCTCCATCTTCTTCAGCGACAGAGAAGAAAACCACATGAAGCTGCTACAGCTCCGGGTGCTAAAGACAGATAATAATAATATAATAATAATGATAATCTTGTTCATAGCATCTCATAGCAAGATATTGGCGCCATCACTGGTCCGTCACCGTGCTGCAGATTCTATGACCATATTACTGCTGCAGTTATTAGATGGTAGAAGGTCTGAACCTGGTTCGACCAGCTGAGAGTCAACGTCACTCAGCTCAACGGCCAGACACAGATTTCTGAACATCTCTGAACACTTACATGAGAAATGTAAATGTGTCCAACTGGTGACATGATGTTATATACCTCTGCTCTCAAGGACGGTGACGTTTCACTCCTTTATTCTGGCCCAAGTGGTTACACGAGGCTTCTGTTGTTCTCATCCAACTCTTATTCTGATGGTTTAGTGGAATAAGAAGCAACAACACACTCTCTACTTCCTGCTGAGAGCCTCTCCTCTCCATCCAGCTGCACCTCAGGTTGGGGAAGTTAGTTTGTTATCGGGGAAGTTAGTTTGATATCGGGACAGAGGCTCTAACTGACTGTGGGTCAGTGTCAGGTCTGAGTCCAGATGTGTGTGACCACTGTCGGTGTTTGCCTCTTTTCCTATTCAACGTTAACTAGGCTGATAAAGTAGGAGGGTTGTAAAAGGTGATGGACACTTGGTCTGGGGTTTGAAGGAAACTGAGCCAGAGAACAGAGAAGAATCAGCATCAGAGGAAAGTGAATCCAAACCCTCTTTGTTGGTTTTTATTTCATTTCTGAAAAGAAAAAAACAGGAATATGCTTCATTGTTTCAGAGTTACAGAGGATGGTGGGACATCAGTCAGATAAAACTACAACTCCCATGAAGCTTTGCTGCCACAGCAAGTTGAAACATTTCTGACTGAAGCATCAGAACGAGCTCAGGAAAAACTGAAGAGACCACTTCAAAATGATTCTCTGGTTTTATTATTTATAGGTGTGTGTTGGAGTAAAATGAACATTTTTGTTTTACTGACGACATTTATTCCAAAATTGAAATGAAAATGTTGTCATTTAGAGCATTTATTGGCAGAAAATAACAACTGCTCATAATAACAACAAATCGAAGTCTTTTCAGACCTTGAATAATAATAATGCAAAGAAAACATATCACAAATATTTAAACTTAGGAAGAGTTTGTAGGATAATGTCAGTGTTTAATATATAATAACCTTCCTATGAACCCAGATGTGGTTCAGGTGATGACCTCATCATGAAGCAGAAGGAGTTTAAAATGAGAGTCCTACATGTACAGAAGCTTTTTTTCCTTTTTTTTAAAGTATATTTTTTGGCTTTTTGCCCTTTTTATTTGATAGCACAGTAGAGACAGACAGGGAAGGGGGAGGCAGAGAGAGGGGGAATGACATGCAGGAAAGGTCTGCCCGACGCGGGATTCGAACCGGGGACGCCTGTGTTGAGGACTGTAGCCTCTACATGGGGCGGCCGCCTCTACCGCTGCGCCACGCACCGCCCCGTAGAGAAGCTGACTGTTGAGGAAAGAACAGATGAGCAGTGTGAGGAACAGGAAGAGCTTTGAGGTGATGAATCTGATGCTCTGCTTCTCCCTGACTGCTGTCTTGACCTTGACAGACGGTTTGGGGACTTAAGGGTTAGGGTTGGTGTTGGGGACTTAAAGGGACAACCAGGAGTTTCTCTGTCGGCAGAACGAAAAATGACGCGACAATAAAAAAGTCTCATATTAATGTGGATGAATCTCCGTTACCACTTGTTAATGGTCCATTTTAGATAAATCTATGGTTTTGTCTCTATGGTTATTTTGTTATTATTAGTGGTGGTGGAAATGCTGGGCGAGCCGACCAGCGTTTCTTCACTTTCGGTTTCGTGGCGAGTCATGAGAATAACGCCGCCGAATCTCCGTTTATGGTGGGAACTACGACGGTATGTGATCGTCTTCCAACCTCTGACTTTAATTCTTGATGAATGAAAACATGAGTCTGTCTTGCACCGGTCAAAGAATTTCACGGTGCGGAGGCTCATAAATGTAGTGTGGAAACACTTAACTTTAACAAAACTCCTGGTTGTCCCTTTAAGGGTTAGGGTTGGTGTTGGGGACTTAACGGCCACTGCTGATTATTTACTATCATCAGTAAATGATGATCATGACTCACGGATCACTGGCATCAGACTGTCAGCTCATCTTCTGCTTCCATAGTAACGGTGATCGTGGTCATCAGATGGAATCAGATAGAGAACAGTCGTCATGGCCACAGACGACCCAGTGTTGTGTTGTTCAGCATGTGGTTGCTTCAGTTGTGTTGTGGCTACAACAGCTTTGTGCTATAAGTGTTTGTAATACAATGTATTTACAATAATTAAAGTGTTTTGCTCCTCAGTGGCCATGTGTGACCTTTCAGTCTGCTGAAGTGAGAGAAGATGTAGAGATGAATAACCTCCAGATTGGGTTAGGGTTAGGGTCCCTCCCACTGTGTCGGTGTCATCACGGAATCTGGAAATCACATTTCAGGTCCTGAAAATGACTCACTTTGCATAAAACCAAGGTCTGGAATAAAACTGTTACTAGATTTTACAGTTGGTCCCTTTATGAGCAGAAATCCCTTCAGTCACACACTCATCTTTTATTTGAACCCTAATCAGCGTTACACACGTCTTAAATGTAACCTGATGACACCATGTTGCCGTTTTATTCTACGTATAAATGACGTATAGATGGTTGTAATTGTGTTATTGATGTTGAAGTGCAGTTGATCAATAATCGCAGCCAGCGGTCACACAGTCAATACCTCATTACATCGCTCAGCTGATCCACACGCTGACACGTCACAGAGAAAACCTGATGTCTGAGGCTACACACAGAGGAGTAGAGGAGGACAACATGGAGGTGCAGCTGTTTGCAGCTGTTTGCAGCTGTTTGCAGCTGTTTGTCACAGTCAGAAGGTTCAGGTCTGGGGGGGGTTCAGGTCTTCCTCCCGGTCCAGAGACATGGGAGTCATCTAGTCATCTATGGGATGGCTTTGTTGTACAGGACGGTGAAGACAGACAGGACAGCAGGGAGACAGACTGATGGACGACGTGCAGTAAAGATCCTATTGGTGGGGAGTTGAACTGGCGATCAGCTGCTGGAGGAGAGACTACAGCCGATCCAGGTTGTTTCCCAACGTCATCTATGGTCAAAACCCGGAAGCCTGTTTTACCGGTTTGGTGGAATTGTACCTTTACGTTTCCATGGTTTTCAGTCGTTGTCATGGATCTATTAACGCTGGCTTTAGGGCCCATTCACATGGAGCGTCTTTAGCGCGACCGTTTTCTTTCCATTGTTTTCAATGTAACCGCGCGCCTTGCGCGCACAAAAACCGAAGCGATGCTGACGCGCCGCGCACGCGGTGCGACGCGCCTTTTTTTCCGTGCGCGTCCGAGGCGCACCGAGATGAAAATATCTCTACTTTTTCGAATGCCGCACGCGCACCGCGTGTCATGTGATCAGAATCAGCTGCACGGACCTGCTTCACCAGCAGCAACAAGCAGCCGGCTCTCAGTGCTTCTTCTTTCAGCAGCTCAGTTCTCCCCCGGTCCAGCCCGGGTCTCTACTCCGTAGCTGCCGTAGCAGCAGTGTGATACCAGGACATTTAACCGCATTTTTAACTTTTATTAGACACAAGGTGGTGAGTTCACGTCTCGCCTGCCTCCCTCCTCTCCACACGGCGATGAGAGAGAAACAGAGATAGAGAGACGTTAGGATCATAAATCTCAGTATTTTAACCCCGTCACTTTCCTCTGTCACTAACATTGTGTTTTTTAAACATTGTCATTTGATAAATGATCATAGAACTGTGGTTACACACACGTTAGCCATGTTAATGACACTGAGGACTACACAACGTGGTTGTGACATCAGCAGATACGTTCAGTATCATCTTAGTTCATTAGTGAGAAGTGAAACAACTAAAACGATCTGTCATTGTTCTAGTTTCTGTCAGCAGCTGCTTTGTTATTTAAAATGACCAAACTTAAATGTTGCATCAGAATGTGAGGTATGTCAATCTCATCGCCATGGTAGCGTTCAATAAGCTTAACTAAGGCATCCCATAGTTCTTCATAAAATAAACCCAAACCACTAGAGTGAAGGTTAAAGGATGATTCATCCTCCGTCCACTTGTTCCACTAGTGTGTGTGTGTGTGGTGTGGTGTGGTGTGTGTGTGTGTGTGTGTGTGTGTGTGTGTGTGTGTGTGTGTGTGTGTGTGTGTGTGTTTGCTTTGACAGGGAACATTAATTAGTTAGAATCAATATGTTCCATTAATTATGGAGCCGGAGGGAAACAAACACACAAACACAAACACACAAACTAAGCATTAACAATGTTAAAGCCTGAAGTGACTGAACCTCGTCACCGTTACAACACAATCGTAACATCAGAGCTCTGAGGTTTAATTAGACGAAGGGAAATGTCCTCAGAATAAAGAATAGAGCTGATTCCTCTGTTTATATGGCCAAGTGTAAATATACTTTATACTGGTGTAAATATGTTTTAGTTTATACTGGTGTAAATATACTTTATACTGGTGTAAATATGTTTTATACTGGTGTAAATATACTTTATACTGGTGTAAATGAGCTTTGACTCTACTGGTACATCTGATCAGAATGTGTTTGGGAAACGTTTCGGTGGCTTTGCTCATCGTTTCCTACGTTTCCACTTCCTCAGACCTGAACTGATATTTGTCTTTAAATCAAGGGAGCAGATGTCATGATATTAATGTCGTAGCGTGAAGCTCTGACAGTCGACTGCAGTGATCATTCATGGCAATCAAAGCTGCGTGAGTCGATGAAGAGTAGAATCAATATTGTTGCAGTTATTAGCAGCTGTGTGGTTGGCACCGGCATCTTCACACTCAAACACAACATGGGAGGAAAGAGGAGCAGGATTTGAACGTTTGCTGCAGTGAAAAGCCTTAGAGAGTTATTACACATCTATACTCTGACGACCTCTGACCTGTGGAGGAAACGTTTCTCTGCTTTAACGCTTCTGTTGGAGTCTCCATCATGTTGCTTTTCTTTTCTATTTGTTGTCAAACTAAACTTCTCATCTTGGTTTTTACACGATTCACTTATTTTTTTTACATTTCCACTTTGAGGTTTTCTATTTTTTTCCTGATGTTTCTTCTGTGTTTGACATGCGGCTGATATATATATATTATATTACTATATTATTATATACTGGTTGGGTTTAAACTGTCTTTCCCAGTACGACTAAGTACACTGTGTTTTCAGAGCAAAGTAAAGAGATAATGTCAATAATTATCCAAGAAAAGAGCTGGGACTTGTTGTACCTTACATTTTTCAATTATAAACAGAATTACATTGAAGGATTTGAGTTTGTACAGTAGGCTACATAAAACCGGCCACATAAGAAGAAGTATTAAAATCTTTTAATGGAACTCAGTAAATCCTTGAGATTAAACAGATGCTGAACAGACTTCACATGATCTGTAGCTGAAAGCCTGAAGGAACTCAGGCCATTGTTCCCACTACAGTTTTATATTTACTGCTGAATCCTAAATCACATAGCATCAGTATTTTACTCCGAGGGGTTGTAAATAAAAACTGGAGACTTGTTTCTCTGACTGAAGTCAAAGAACTGATCCTGGTTCAGTCAGACTCATCTCTCAGCTCTTTTCCTTCCACTCCGCTTTAACAAAACTCCTGGTTGTCCCTTTAAGTGAGTCAAAATAATGCAGCAGTCAATAAGACTTGTAGTGTTCTCAGCATATAAAGGTTTTGTCGTGTGGACCGACACGGTGG
Source organism: Trachurus trachurus (assembly GCF_905171665.1). Lineage (NCBI taxonomy): Eukaryota > Metazoa > Chordata > Actinopteri > Carangiformes > Carangidae > Trachurus > Trachurus trachurus. Next base: position 47,301 of record NW_028155243.1, read on the forward strand.
TGAAACCTGCAGATCTCTAACCATCTGGTCTGGTTGATCTGGTCCCAGTCTTCTCTCCAGTCCAGCTTCATCCCTCTGTTTCTCTCTTCTCTCCAGTCCAGCTTCATCCCTCTGTTTCTCTCCAGTCCAGCTTCATCCCTCTGTTTCTCTCCAGTCCAGCTTCATCCCTCTGTTTCTCTCTTCTCTCCGTCCAGCTTCATCCCTCTGTTTCTCTCTTCTCTCCAGTCCAGCTTCATCCCTCTGTTTCTCTCTTCTCTCCGTCCAGCTTCATCCCTCTGTTTCTCTCTGTCCAGCTTCATCCCTCTGTTTCTCTCCATCCAGCTTCATCCCTCTGTTTCTCTCTTCTCTCCGTCCAGCTTCATCCCTCTGTTTCTCTCTTCTCTCCGTCCAGCTTCATCCCTCTGTTTCTCTCTGTCCAGCTTCATCCCTCTGTTTCTCTCTTCTCTCCGTCCAGCTTCATCCCTCTGTTTCTCTCTGTCCAGCTTCATCCCTCTGTTTCTCTCCATCCAGCTTCATCCCTCTGTTTCTCTCTTCTCTCCGTCCAGCTTCATCCCTCTGTTTCTCTCTTCTCTCCGTCCAGCTTCATCCCTCTGTTTCTCTCTGTCCAGCTTCATCCCTCTGTTTCTCTCCGTCCTCTAGACCTGATCCACTGCACCAACGAGGTGAACGTCAGCGTCCCCCACCTGGCCGACACGCTGCTGGAGCGCACCGCCAGCAACAGCTGGATCGTGGTCTTCAAAGCGCTCATCACCACACACCACCTCATGATGTACGGCAACGAGGTGAGACACGACCGACACACAACAGACTCACTAACTAACTAACGCAGCTTCATGTCTGTGTCTGTTCTAACTGTGTTTTAACCAGATAATCAAGGTCAAACAAGCTTTTTGTGTGAGGTTACAGGTTTATTAGTTCATCAGTTCACTATTAAACAGACTGAAAACGAATCCGCCTCATTTCAGATCATTAATGAATCTTTCAAACATTGATTTGAGGGGCGGTGCGTGGCGCAGTGGTTAAGGCGGCCGCCCCATGTAGAGGCTACAGTCCTCAACGCAGGCGTCCCCGCAGGCCTCCCTCTTCCCTGTCTATCTCACTGTGCTGTCAAATAAAGGCAAAAAGGCCCAAAAGCTGCTTCCTCACTGATATTTAAACAGTGCAAACTTTAAAATGGGCTCAATGAGTGGACCAAAAATATACGTTTCCTGGACAACCTTCTACTGAACGACACACACACCAGAGCTTCTACTGAACGACACACACACCAGAGCTTTACTGAACGACACACACACCAGAGCTTCTACTGAACGACACACACACCAGAGCTTCTACTGAACGACACACACACCAGAGCTTCTACTGAACGACACACACACCAGAGCTTTACTGAACGACACACACACCAGAGCTTTTACTGAACGACACACACACCAGAGCTTCTACTGAACGACACACACACCAGAGCTTTTACTGAACGACACACACACCAGAGCTTCTACTGAACGACACACACACCAGAGCTTCTACTGAACGACACACACACCAGAGCTTCTACTGAACGACACACACACCAGAGCTTCTACTGACACCAGTTGTGACGTGCAGATTGAACATCGGTCAGCGGCTTCTGCATGTTTTAACCCATCAGAGAAACTGACCTTGACATGACATTGACCTTTGTTTCCTTATGAGGAAATACAAGTCTGGTAAAATAAAGGTTTACTACTACTGCTATTTCCTTCTGAAGCCGGCGCTGGGATGGGATTAGTAACTAGAGTAACTAGAGTAACTAGAGTAACTAGAAAGACTAACGGGGGCATATTGTAACTTTATTGTGTGTGTGAGTCTTGAATCCTATTGGTCCGTGCTGCAGAGTGAGATGAGCAGAACCTGGACAGCAGCAGCCTGTGTGTGTGTGTGTGTGTGTGTGTGTGTGTGTGTGTGTGTGTGTGTGTGTGTGTGTGTGTGTGTGTGTGTGTGTGTGTGTGTGTGTGTGTGTGTGTGTGTGTGTGTGTGTGTGTGTGTGTGTGTGGTTCCAGTCAAATGGAGCTGCTGCTTCATCACTACTGGACATTTGGTTTTCTGCAAGCGTCTGGTTGTCATGGAGACGTGATGTGCTGTGTTAGCAGCTATCTGGTTGTCATGGAGACGTGATGTGCTGTGTTAGCAGCTATCTGGTTGTCATGGAGACGTGATGTGCTGTGTTAGCAGCTATCTGGTTGTCATGGAGACGTGATGTGCTGTGTTAGCAGCTAAATGCAACCGGCACCAGGCCCAGTTTCCCTTTCAGCCTCCATTTCATTACTTTCTGTCAACGAGGCTCTGACCAACACTAAACACACTACACACACTAAAACACTGAAACACTGAAACACTAACACACTAAACACACTAACACACTAACACACTAAAACACTGAAACACTACAACACTAACACACTAACACACTAACACACTAAACACACTACACACACTGAAACACTAAACACACTAACACACTAACACACTAACACACTAACACACTAACTAAAGCTGCAAATAAACTCTTCCTCTGTCGTCTTTCCAGAGATTGATGCAGTACCTCGCCTCCAGAAACACGCTCTTCAACCTCAACAACTTCCTGGATAAAGCTGCACTACAAGGTAATCTACCCCTAACACACTACAAGGTAATCTACCCCTAACACACTACAAGGTAGTTTACCCCTAACACACTACAAGGTAGTTTACCCCTAACACACTACAAGGTGGTTTACCCCTAACACACTACAAGGTAGTTTAACTCTAACACACTACAAGGTAGTTTAACTCTAACACACTACAAGGTAGTTTACCCCTAACACACTACAAGGTAATCTACCCCTAACACACTACAAGGTAATCTACCCCTAACACACTACAAGGTAATCTACCCCTAACACACTACAAGGTAGTTTACCCCTAACACACTACAAGGTAGTTTACCCCTAACACACTACAAGGTAATCTACCCCTAACACACTACAAGGTAATCTACCCCTAACACACTACAAGGTAATCTACCCCTAACACACTACAAGGTAATCTACCCCTAACACACTACAAGGTAATCTACCCCTAACACACTACAAGGTAGTTTACCCCTAACACACTACAAGGTAGTTTACCCCTAACACACTACAAGGTAATCTACCCCTAACACACTACAAGGTGGTTTACCCCTAACACACTACAAGGTAGTTTAACTCTAACACACTACAAGGTAGTTTAACTCTAACACACTACAAGGTAGTTTACCCCTAACACACTACAAGGTAGTTTAACTCTAACACACTACAAGGTAGTTTACCCCTAACACACTACAAGGTAGTTTACCCCTAACACACTACAAGGTAGTTTAACTCTAACACACTACAAGGTAATCTACCCCAACGCACTACAAGGTAGTTTACCCCTAACACACTACAAGGTAGTTTACCCCTAACACACTACAAGGTAGTTTAACTCTAACACACTACAAGGTAATCTACCCCTAACACACTACAAGGTAGTTTAACTCTAACACACTACAAGGTAATCTACCCCAACGCACTACAAGGTAGTTTACCCCTAACACACTACAAGGTAGTTTACCCCTAACACACTACAAGGTAGTTTAACTCTAACACACTACAAGGTAGTTTAACTCTAACACACTACAAGGTAGTTTAACTCTAACACACTACAAGGTAGTTTAACTCTAACACACTACAAGGTAGTTTAACTCTAACACACTACAAGGTAGTTTACCCCTAACACACTACAAGGTAGTTTAACTCTAACACACTACAAGGTAGTTTAACTCTAACACACTACAAGGTAATCTACCCCAACGCACTACAAGGTAGTTTACCCCTAACACACTACAAGGTAGTTTACCCCTAACACACTACAAGGTAGTTTACCCCTAACACACTACAAGGTAATCTACCCCTAACACACTACAAGGTAGTTTAACTCTAACACACTACAAGGTAGTTTACCCCTAACACACTACAAGGTAATCTACCCCTAACACACTACAAGGTAGTTTACCCCTAACACACTACAAGGTAGTTTACCCCTAACACACTACAAGGTAGTTTACCCCTAACACACTACAAGGTAGTTTACCCCTAACACACTACAAGGTAGTTTACCCCTAACACACTACAAGGTAATCTACCCCTAACACACTACAAGGTAGTTTAACTCTAACACACTACAAGGTAATCTACCCCAACGCACTACAAGGTAGTTTACCCCTAACACACTACAAGGTAGTTTACCCCTAACACACTACAAGGTAATCTACCCCTAACACACTACAAGGTAGTTTACCCCTAACACACTACAAGGTAATCTACCCCTAACACACTACAAGGTAATCTACCCCTAACACACTACAAGGTAGTTTACCCCTAACACACTACAAGGTAGTTTACCCCTAACACACTACAAGGTAGTTTAACTCTAACACACTACAAGGTAGTTTAACTCTAACACACTACAAGGTAATCTACCCCTAACACACTACAAGGTAGTTTACCCCTAACACACTACAAGGTAGTTTAACTCTAACACACTACAAGGTAGTTTACCCCTAACACACTACAAGGTAATCTACCCCTAACACACTACAAGGTAATCTACCCCTAACACACTACAAGGTAGTTTACCCCTAACACACTACAAGGTAGTTTACCCCTAACACACTACAAGGTAGTTTAACTCTAACACACTACAAGGTAGTTTAACTCTAACACACTACAAGGTAATCTACCCCTAACACACTACAAGGTAGTTTACCCCTAACACACTACAAGGTAGTTTAACTCTAACACACTACAAGGTAGTTTACCCCTAACACACTACAAGGTAATCTACCCCTAACACACTACAAGGTAATCTACCCCTAACACACTACAAGGTAGTTTACCCCTAACACACTACAAGGTAGTTTACCCCTAACACACTACAAGGTAGTTTAACTCTAACACACTACAAGGTAGTTTAACTCTAACACACTACAAGGTAATCTACCCCTAACACACTACAAGGTAGTTTACCCCTAACACACTACAAGGTAGTTTAACTCTAACACACTACAAGGTAATCTACCCCTAACACACTACAAGGTAGTTTACCCCTAACACACTACAAGGTAATCTACCCCTAACACACTACAAGGTAGTTTACCCCTAACACACTACAAGGTAGTTTAACTCTAATGGGGCGTTCAGACCAAAAGCGTCAAAAGGGTCAAAAGACGCTCTTGACGCTTTTCCGCGACGCTGGTGGTCTGAACACCCTGGCGTTTTGACGCGCGTCAAAGAAGTTGACGTCGGTTGTGGTTGGTCATCGATTTAAAGGGGCCGCGACATCTACACTCTGATTGATTGCCGCTGCTCCGCATCATCGCTCATTAGCATAAAGTTCAGGAGATTTCAACTTTCTCCTGACGCTCTCGCCGCCAAAACGCGACGCCAACGCCTTTGACGCTCTTCAACGCTCCTCGACGCTGGTTCTCATTGAAAATGAATGACTTCCGGCCACCGCGACGCTCTCGACGCTTTCGGTCTGAACGCACAGTAACACACTACAAGGTAGTTTAACTCTAACACACTACAAGGTAATCTACCCCTAACACACTACAAGGTAGTTTAACTCTAACACACTACAAGGTAGTTTAACTCTAACACACTACAAGGTAGTTTAACTCTAACACACTACAAGGTAGTTTAACTCTAACACACTACAAGGTAGTTTAACCCTAACACACTACAAGGTAATCTACCCCTAACACACTACAAGGTAGTTTAACTCTAACACACTACAAGGTAGTTTAACTCTAACACACTACAAGGTAATCTACCCCTAACACACTACAAGGTAGTTTAACTCTAACACACTACAAGGTAGTTTAACTCTAACACACTACAAGGTAGTTTAACCCTAACACACTACAAGGTAATCTACCCCTAACACACTACAAGGTAGTTTAACTCTAACACACTACAAGGTAGTTTAACTCTAACACACTACAAGGTAGTTTAACTCTAACACACTACAAGGTAGTTTACCCCTAACACACTACAAGGTAATCTAACCATAACACATTATGGTAGTTTAACTCTAACACATTTAACACCGGTTGTGTGTTTGCTCAGCTCAGCTGCTACGTAGAACAGAATGACTTCATATAAACTCTGTAACAGCATCAATGAGCCACTTCCAGAGGCCGACACACAAACACTCTCTTTGTTTGTTACAAGCTGCTGAAAACAACTCAGTGACTTTGTAATTAAATGTTTTCAAAGGGGAGAAATGAAAATGAGACATAATAAATCTTAAGGTAAGGCAGTGCCGGGTCGGGAAGCAGATTGCTGATAAAGACGTTAGTACACTTCATATGAAAAGGATTATGGATTATGAAAATAGGACAAAGTGATCTAGTGTCTAACTGCCCCCCCCCCCCCTCAGGGTACAACATGTCCACGTTCATCAGACGCTACAGCCGCTACCTGAATGAAAAAGCCATGTCCTACAGACTAGCAGCAGTGGACTTCACCAAGATGAAGAGAGGGTAACACACACACACACACACACACCATGAGCCTGTGTTTATTACAGTGTTTACATGATAATAACATGTGGTTTTGTGTTTTTAGTTACTTTAATGACGTCACATGTTTTATAATTAAACCTTTGAAAAACAAACATCGATTTTTTGAAAAAAAAAGTTTAATTTTAAACAAATGAAACGTGTACCCTTGATTTTGTGATTGATTGTGATTATTTATGGACACTCGTGTAATTAAACATTACAAACGTGTGTGTGTGTGTGTGTGTGTGTGTGTGTGTGTGTGTGTGTGTGTGTGTGTGTGTGTGTGTGTGTGTGTGTGTGTGTGTGTGTGTGTGTGTGTGTGTGTGTGTGTCTCCAGGGCCGACGGTGTGATGCGCACCATGAACATAGAGAAGTTGATCAAGACTCTTCCTGTTATTCAGACGCAGCTGGACGCACTGCTGGACTTCCAGGTAAACACCTTACTGCTCTGGTCTGAAACATCTGGGTCTAACCTAAACATCTGGGTTTAATCTAAACATCTGGGTCTACCCTAAACATCTGGATCAAAACTAAAACATCTGGGTCTACCCTAAACATCTGGGTCTAACCTAAACATCTGGGTCTAACCTAAACATCTGGGTCTAACCTATACATCTGAGTCTAACATAAACATCAGGGTCTAACCTAAACACCTGGATCTAACCTAAACATCTGGGTCTAACCTAAACATCTGGGTCTTACCTAAACATCTGGATCTAACCTAAACATCTGGGTGTAACCTAAACATCTGGATCTAAACATCTGGATCTAACCGTGTGTCATTGCCCCTCCAGCCGAACTCCAACGAGCTGACCAATGGCGTGATCAACACGGCGTTCATGCTGCTCTTCAAAGACTCCATCCGGCTGTTTGCTGCGTACAACGAGGGCGTCATCAACATGCTGGGTGAGTTCATCTCAATCCTTCTTTATGGGGAAATCAATTTTTACTTCCACTATCTCTCAGAGTTCAATTACAGACCATAAAGAACATTCATTATTTCATTATGGAGCCAGTGAGGAGGAACAGCTGTGAAGTTCATTAAATGATTCATTACTTAATTATCTGGATTCATACAGTGACTTGGAGTCTATGACCTATTTCATCACTGGAGGGGCCGGCCTATCAGGATGAATCAATACTAAACATGTTTGATCATTTTACATCTCTATTTGATAAGGAACAGCAGATCAACAAACTTCAACCTGTGTTTCCATATTTTTTGTGAATAAATACAGTGTCATGCAAAACCCCATCCAAATGTCGAGAGGGGACCTCCACTGTGGGGACGGAAGCTGATTTGAAGCTTTTCAAAATAAAAGCGAATAAACCGGAAGCACGTATTTGTGAAGTGTGGAAACTACGAGTTGAGTAAAAGTCAAGTGACAACTTTTTGTCATACGAAGAAATAGAATAAGTCCTACAATATAGCCCTGTCAGTTATATTCATTTGAAAGAATCGAGTTTTGGACTTTTGGGTAGTTTTTAGCGTTGTTATTGTAGTTAGGCTAACGGTGGCTAGCGCTAACTAGGTTAACTTTAGCCTCTGAAGGCACTCTAGGGATATATTACCGTATTTAGGTATGTCTATGGGATAAGCTTGACATCAGGGGTCGGTTTCAGAAAGTATAGGTGTATGGGTGTAGTGTAATGTAAAGTGTATTTATTTACATGGGGAAGGAAAAATACGAGCTTCAAATCAACTTCCGTCCCCACAGTGGAGCTGGCCTCACAGTGCAGGTCTGCAGCCAGACTGTCTTGCAAATGTCTGTTAATGTGAACAGTTCATCCAGTGGAAGATGAAATGATCCAAAAGACATAAAGTTACAGACGATACATTCACTTTACATTTTAAACTATATCATTTAGTTTTTATTTCTATCTTAATAGATTAATCTTAATCTTTAGAATCTTTATTTCTACCCCCCCCCCCCCCCCCCCCCCCCCCTCCCTTGTAAACTGTCCCAGTGTGTAAATAGTAAATCTCTTGTCTGATTCCTTGGTCAAAGTTCTCTGAGAGCTCCAGTCTCCTGGGTTTCCCATTCTTTTGCTGCTGCTGCTTTGTTTCCCTTTTTCACTCTGAAACTGTAGAAAACTACAATAATACGCTGATGTTGATGAAAATATTGAAGAAGAGTGTTTCATGTTTAACTTGATGTCTTTAGGAAATCATTTCATCTTCCACTGGATGAACTGAGGGGGGGGGTTAGTGATGCTCTTGTGTTGATTGTGATCTTCTGATACACAGAGAAATACTTTGACATGAAGAAGAACCAGTGTAAAGAAGCGTTGGAGATCTACAAGACGTTCCTCAACAGAATGACCAAACTGTCCGAGTTCCTCAAAGTCGCAGAGGTAATGTCTGTCCGTCCTGCTGGTCCTCGTCCTCGTCCTCGTCCTCGGAGGAGACTCCGTTAAACGCCACAGGAGAGGGTGGCTTTGATCCGTCTGGAGCAAAACTCAACAGCTCCTCTTGTTCTCTAGTTTTATACAGAAACTTTAATGGTTTTCTAACTGAACCGGCAGCAAAGCTTCACCTGAACCTGTTGAGAGTTGCTCCAGACGTCTGGACCAGGATCTGGTCTACGGTCGACTCCTCCAGACCTCCTCCAACCTGGAACTGACCGTAGATCTGGGTTGTGTCTGAAACCCCTCCCTCATTCCCTCCTCCCTACTCACTATATAGTGAATTCAATATAGTGACTATATAGTGACTCACTGGTCAAATAAAAAAACTCTTTCAGACACTACTCCACCGCACAGTTAATGACGTATTACGTTGCGTAATTAAAATGTTCCGACTGCGATCGTAACGGCCGGTGTAGTTACCATGGATACAACCATGGTAACGGCCGGTGTAGCATAGACCTACGGGTGTATAGGTACCAACATAAAAAGAGGAGTAAAGCAATATATTAAGCGGTAATATACATATTTAAACATCAAAGATGTTCAATCAAACCCACATAGTTTGAAACAACGTTCAAAACACACACAGCCAGTGTCACAACTAAGCATAACGTCCGCTAGCTTAATGCTAACATATAATGTAAAACACCATAGACGGGCTAACAGAAATTAGCCTCGCTATCCAGAGTCTGTGGTCAGTTTATAACGCTTGTTAGGAAATTTGCTCCGACGTTTGTTGTGGGAGTCTGTGGAAGCCGCGACCGGACAACTCTGGCAGCTGGACACATTTATTGAGGCTGCTGCACTACTGCATTTATTTGGTAGCTACACCGGTCACTACTTCATTTATTTGGTAGCTACACCGGTCACTACTTCATTTATTTGGTAGCTACACCGGTCACTACTGCATTTATTTGGTAGCTACACCGGTCACTACTTCATTTATTTGGTAGCTACACCGGTCACTACTTCATTTATTTGGTAGCTACACCGGTCACTACTGCATTTATTTGGTAGCTACACCGGTCACTACTTCATTTATTTGGTAGCTACACCGGTCACTACTTCATTTATTTGGTAGCTACACCGGTCACTACTTCATTTATTTGGTAGCTACACCGGTCACTACTTCATTTATTTGGTAGCTACACCGGTCACTACTTCATTTATTTGGTAGCTACACCGGTCACTACTGCATTTATTTGCTAGCTACACCGGTCACTACTGGTAACGGCCATCTGTGACCGCAATGCATGATGGGATATCTTGCTCCGGTTAGTGACCATGGGATGTTCACTACATTTGGTGGTGAATTGTGGGTTAGATTCAGTCACTATATAGTGAGTAGGGGGGGATTAGGACACAGTCCTGGTCTACGGTCGCCCCCCTAGAACCTGGAACTGACCGTAGACCAGCATCCGGCCGGTTCTTCTCCTTAACCTTCCAAGTTCTTTCTGCATCTAGATTTTCCTCCTGTTTCTGTCTCTTCATCCCTGACCTGGGGAGGGGGTTCAAGTTTCTGGTGTAGAGCGGTCCGGTTGGGTCCAGTTGGGTCCAGTTGACTCCGGTTGGGTCCGGTTGGGCCCGGTTGGGTCCGGTTGGGTCCAGTTGGGTCCAGTTGGGTCCGGTTGGGTCCGGTTGGACCCGGTTGGGTCCAGTTGGGTCCAGTTGACTCCGGTTGGGTCCGGTTGGGTCCGGTTGGGTCCAGTTGGGTCCAGTTGGGTCCGGTTGGGTCCGGTTGGACCCGGTGTAGAACCTGGTGCTGCCTGTTCACCTGCCTGCACTGCATGCCACAGCAAGCTCTTCTCCTCTATCTCTGTCTCTGTCTTATGCTTTATTTCCTCCCTTTTCTTGAAGAAGTGGTATTTTCTTTCTAATGGCTGTTATCCAGTAAACGAGGCTTCACAGTGAATATCAACACTTTATCCACTGCGCCATCTTCAAAGGCTTTCTCACTGCTTGGTTTCGCTCCCATTTGGAAGAAGGTTTGGGGATCTCCATCCAAAGAAAAGAAAAAAGAAAAGAAAAAAAAACCAGAGACTAACGTTGACTTTAAAGACCCATTCATTTACCTGTCTAACAAAATGTGTGTTTGTGTGTTTGTGTGTCATTGTGTCCCTCCCTCCTCGTTGTGTTCAAAGTCAACATTAGTTGAGTGTTTCTTCCTTTTGGATGTTTGTACCTGGCTCAGTCATGTGACCTGTTGTTGCCCTTTGACCTTTGCCCTTTGCCCCCAGCATTTCATTTCAATCCAGTCTCCAGATCTCAGTGTGTGTGTGAGTGTGTGTACTTATAAGTGTGTGTGTGCGTACATATACTGTATATATAGGTGTTTGTGTGTGTGTGTGCATGTCCCTCCTCCCTCCTCCTCTGTTGTCTTTTCTTTGTTTTCTTTTCCAGTCACTGCATGAAGTAATGAATGCTTGGGTTTGATTCTTCTTTCTCCCTCCTCCTCCTCCTCCTCCTCCTCCTCTTCCTCCTCTTCTTTCTCCTTCACACACCTCTTCCCTTTTTTTACTCTGTGGTCTGTTGGGTTTTTTGTTTTTTCTCCTTGTTTTATTATTACATTGGGTTTATTTTTATTTTGCCTCCCTCCTCCCTCCCCCACCCCTCCCTCCTTTTTTGTGACACAGCGAGTTGGGATAGATCAGGGCGACAGCCCCGATCTCACACAGGTCAGTCTACATCTCATCTCAATCAGTCAATCAACAGTCAGTCAACCAGTTTATAAACCGTCAAGTCAATCCCATAATGCTTCATTCTAAAAGCTCCCGTTCCCTACTCACCCTACAGACCTGCCGCGTCCTCCTCCTCTTCACTCTCCTTAACTCCTTCGCTTTGTCTCCTTTTCTGTCTGAACAGAATCTAGAATAGAGAGGAAACTATAATAATGAAGACATAAACATTAGTGCAGGAATTTAATTTTTTTCTCCTATCTGAATCTTTGCAGAGCAAATTTTACTCTGAGGTAAGACTCTGGAAGAATTCTGAAAGCAGCATTTCTGCAGCCAACTAAAGCTTTTTATAGCCTTTCTTTTTTTGCACATTTCTATTTTAAATGTCCATTACCAGGGCTTCTTCAGCATCTGTCTGAATTTTACCCCCAATATCAAAGCTTGTCTCTTGATTCAAAGACTTATGGTACTAATAAGTCAGCACAGCCTCATGAAGTAGGTGTTCTGCCCTTTATTATAAGCAGTGTTCAAATCATTCTCCTGAAAAGACAACGTCCCTTTGCATCAGCTGTGGGGAGAGCAGCGAATGGTTTCTACTAAGTAGGTTTCTGCTAATATGACTTGGATAGGTGTACATAATGCCATCATAAGTACTGCACATCATGCTACAGGCTTCAGACGCATCGAGTCTTCTTTTTGGTGGAAGCATAATTGGATGTTTGCAATATCACTAAGCATGTAAAAGGGGTAGAAGGGCTGACTTATGAAGAAGATCATGTGTGTAGTACTTATGAAGACCTTATATGCCCTTATTCAACCACATAGTGCCCCATGCCTATACTGAGCTCTAGATATGTGTCTGTTTTACTTTTAAACTTTTAGCATATTCTAGATTTCTCTGAAGAAGGATATCCAGAATTCGCATTTTACTCTCTTTCCCCTTAAAATAAGTATATGAGAAATCTTTTCTTTGCTTGTTGTGTTTGCACCGTGATCTCTGGCGCTGAAATGTGAGGCTCTGGGTGAAAACCGTGGTATCACATGTTGTCAAAACGAACCCATCCATCCCTTTTTGTTTCCCAGAGAAGAGTGCTGGCCAGCTGCTCGATGTGCATACCGGGTTTTTCACCAGACGTTTCCATTTCACCGAGTTAACGTCCTTGGCTTCCAGTAGGGAAAAGTGACGGATCTTTAGTCGCTGCTTAACCACCAAACTAAATCAGACGACCTTTAACCTAAAGTGGAATCCACGGGTTAACTCTTTAATAGTTGGATTGTGATTTTCTTTATGTGTAAACGTGTGTGTTATGAGAGCGTCTGTGCACTGCTGGTGTCTGCATGGGCTCATCAGACGGCTCAGAGGTGTGTGTGTGTTGCTGTGTTTCTCCTCTGGAGCCCCGCGGTCTGCCCTGACCTTTGACCTGTGACCTCTCGGTCCTGCTGTGGACTGGCTTGCATGCTCTGGGGCTGGTGTGTGCAGAGTTGCATGCTGGTCGACCAAACCTGATGAAACCAAATGCAAAACAAACCAGAACAGAAAGCGGCGGCCGGTCCAGAGAGAGGATGAGTCTGAAGGTGACGTCGTCATGTTGCTGCTGCTTTGTGTGTTCGCATTTACAAACTGTGTGAGATGAAGTGAAGTGAGGGGGAGACGAGAGGACGATGTTCTCATTTCCCTCCTCGCCCCCCCACAGGCCCCCAGCTCCCTCCTGGAGGCTCTGGAGCAGCACCTCGCCTCTCTGGACGGGAGGAAGCTCAAGGAGCTGTCTGCAGCCAGCAGGTACAGATACTACTACATATACATATACACATATACATATAGTAATAATAGTAATAATAGTAATAGTAATAATAGCATTTATTTGAATAGGGACAGTGCATATTAATGAACATTAGTATAACTAAAAGAAATACTGCTGTAAATATGCCGGATTATAGCCAGGCGGCTAATTTGCGTCCGACGTCCCTAATAAATATATACATATACATATACACGTATACATATCAGGGTTTCCCGCAGCTCTTTCCTGTTAAGGCGGCCGCCTTCTCCTTCTCCGGCCGCCTTAACAGGAAAGAGCTGCCGCCTAAACTAACGTCTTACAGGAAAGAGCTGCCGCCTAAACTAACGTCTTAAAAAAATTAAAATGCAGCGATATTTGCCGCATCCTCACACATACACACCACAGAGAAGCGCGCATGCATAACAGCAGCGCGCGTGGTGAAAGCGAAAATTAATATGGCGCGCCGAACCCCCCCCCCCCCCCCCCCCGACGATCGATCGTGTGTGTGTGTGTGTGTGTGTGTGTGTGTGTGTGTGTGTGTGTGTGTGTGTGTGTGTGTGACCCTCAGATCCAGCACTTTGTCCAGTGCAGTGTCGACTCTCTCCAGCACTGGGATCTCTCTGAGCCGAATGGACGACAAGACGGACGACAACAGACTGCAGCAACACAAGGTGAAGACACACACACACACACACACACACACACACACAAACACACACTCAAACAGCTAATACAACATGTAATTACTGCTGCACTGAAAGAACACACACTCTGAATAGAATAATAATAATAATAGACACAGAGATGTTTCTTTGTCGTTCTCCGACACTTTCTTGTTAGAGTCGACTGAACAAATGATTGAATTAATTAGTGATTGAAAGTATTGAATGAAACTCTGAATATATCGAATGAAACTCTGAATATATTGAGTTAACCTTCAATATATTGAATGAAACTCTGAATATATTGAATGAAACTCTGAATATATTGAATGAAACTCTGAATATATTGAATGAAACTGAATATATTGATTGAAACTCTGAATATATGGAATGAAACTGAATATATTGAATGAATCTCTGAATGTATGGAATGAAACTCTGAATATATTGAATGAACTCTGAATATATGGAATGAAACTGAATATATTGAGTTAACCTTGAATATATTGAATAAAACTCTGAATATATTGAATGAAACTCTGAATATATTGAATGAATCTCTGAATATATGGAATGAAACTGAATATATTGAATGAAACTATGAATATATTGAATGAATCTATGAATATATGGAATGAAACTCTGAATATATTGAATGAACTCTGAATATATGGAATGAAACTGAATATATTGAATGAAACTATGAATATATTGAATGAATCTCTGAATATATGGAATGAAACTATGAATATATGGAATGAAACTCTGAATATATTGATTGAAACTCTGAATATATTGAATGAATCTCTAAATGTATGGAATGAAACTCTGAATATATTGAATGAACTCTGAATATATGGAATGAAACTGAATATATTGAGTTAACCTTGAATATATTGAATAAAACTCTGAATATATTGAATGAAACTCTGAATATATTGAATGAATCTATGAATATATGGAATGAAACTGAATATATTGAATGAAACTATGAATATATTGAATGAATCTCTGAATATATGGAATGAAACTCTGAATATATTGAATGAACCTCTGAATATATTGAATGAAACTCTGAATATATTGAATGAACCTCTGAATATATTGAATGAAACTCTGAATATATTAAATGAAACTATGAATATACTGAATGAAACTCTATGCTATGGCGCCGATGTAGCTGATGTCAGTCTGGCCCTCTGCGTTGTGTTTCTCTCTGCGTTGTGTCTCTCTCTGCGTTGTGTCTCTCTCTGCGTTGTGTTTCTCTCTGTGTTGTGTTTCTCTCTGTGTTTCTCTCTGCGTTGTGTCTCTCTCTGCGTTGTGTTTCTCGGTACGGACCGCCCCAGGTGGGGTTCGAACCCTGGTCTCCTGCACGGCAGCGACGATGCTAACCGTTTTGCCAGGAGCTTGTGAGCTCATGAGCGCTTGGCAGCTGGTTACACCGTCACACCGACACCCCGGCGCCTCAACCAGACTGTGTCCTTTCTCTCACTGCTAGACACACAAACAGCCTATGGTTAAATCTTAGCTTTAACAATTTCACAAATAAAATAAAAGTTTCAATTCAATAGTGGGTGTCAGTTTATGTAGCCTAATAGGCTAATGCCTTGATGACGTCAGTCAAGTTTCATTCAATATATTCAGAGTTCATTCCATATATTCAGAGTTTTACTCAATATATTCAGAGTTTCATTCCATATATTCAGAGTTTCATTCAATATATTCAGAGTTTCATTCCATATATTCAGAGTTTCATTCAATATATTCAGAGTTTCATTCAATATATTCAGAGTTTCACTCAATATATTCAAGGTTCATTCAATATATTCAGAGTTTCACTCAATATATTCAAGGTTCATTCAATATATTCAGAGTTCTTTCCATTTATTCAGTTTCATTCCATATATTCAGAGTTTCATTCAATATATTCAGAGTTTCACTCAATATATTCAAGGTTCATTCAATATATTCAGAGTTCTTTCCATTTATTCAGAGTTTCATTCAATATATTCAGAGTTTCATTCAATATATTCAGAGTTCTTTCCATTTATTCAGTTTCATTCAATATATTCAGAGTTTCATTCCATATATTCAGAGTTTCATTCAATATATTCAGAGTTTCATTCAATATATTCAGAGTTTAACTCAATGTATTCAGAGTTTCATTCAATATATTCAGAGTTTCACTCAATATATTCAAGGTTCATTCAATATATTCAGAGTCCTTTCCATTTATTCAGAGTTTCATTCAATATATTCAGAGTTCTTTCCATTTATTCAGAGTTTCATTCAATATATTCAGAGTTTCACTCAATATATTCAAGGTTCATTCAATATATTTAGAGTTCTTTCCATTTATTCAGAGTTTCATTCCATATATTCAGAGTTTCATTCAATATATTCAGAGTTTCACTCAATATATTCAAGGTTCATTCAATATATTCAGAGTTCTTTCCATTTATTCAGTTTCATTCCATATATTCAGAGTTTCATTCAATATATTCAGAGTTTCACTCAATATATTCAAGGTTCATTCAATATATTCAGAGTTCTTTCCATTTATTCAGAGTTTCATTCAATATATTCAGAGTTTCATTCAATATATTCAGAGTTCTTTCCATTTATTCAGTTTCATTCAATATATTCAGAGTTTCATTCCATATATTCAGAGTTTCATTCAATATATTCAGAGTTTCATTCAATATATTCAGAGTTTAACTCAATGTATTCAGAGTTTCATTCAATATATTCAGAGTTTCACTCAATATATTCAAGGTTCATTCAATATATTCAGAGTCCTTTCCATTTATTCAGAGTTTCATTCAATATATTCAGAGTTCTTTCCATTTATTCAGAGTTTCATTCAATATATTCAGAGTTTCATTCAATATATTCAGAGTTTCATTCAATATATTCAGAGTTTAACTCAATGTATTCAGAGTTTCATTCAATATATTCAGAGTTTCACTCAATATATTCAAGGTTCATTCAATATATTTAGAGTTCTTTCCATTTATTCAGAGTTTCATTCCATATATTCAGAGTTTCATTCAATATATTCAGAGTTTCACTCAATATATTCAAGGTTCATTCAATATATTCAGAGTTCTTTCCATTTATTCAGTTTCATTCCATATATTCAGAGTTTCATTCCATATATTCAGAGTTTCATTCAATATATTCAGAGTTTCACTCAATATATTCAAGGTTCATTCAATATATTCAGAGTTCTTTCCATTTATTCAGAGTTTCATTCAATATATTCAGAGTTTCATTCAATATATTCAGAGTTCTTTCCATTTATTCAGTTTCATTCAATATATTCAGAGTTTCATTCCATATATTCAGAGTTTCATTCAATATATTCAGAGTTTCATTCAATATATTCAGAGTTTCATTCCATATATTCAGAGTTTCATTCAATATATTCAGAGTTTAACTCAATATATTCAGAGTTTCATTCCATATATTCAAGGTTCATTCAATATATTCAGAGTTCAGAGATACATAGCCTACTGTATATATATATATATATATATATATATATATATACTGTATATATATACACAGTATATATATGAAGAGCTGAAGTGTTTCAGACTCAGAATCGTATCTTTGTCGTCTCTTTGTCGTATCTTTGTCGTATCTTTGTCGTATCTTGATCGTATCTTTGTTGTATCTTTGTCGTATCTTTGTCGTATCTTTGTCGTATCTTCATCGTATCTTTGTCGTATCTTTGTCGTATCTTTGTCGTATCTTTGTCGTCTCTCAGGACGACGGCCACAAGGCTCTGGAGCTGCAGACGCCCGACGTGTCGCCGTCGGCCGGCAGCGCCACCAGCAGCGGGGGGGCCACCGACCTCTTCTCCAACTCGCCCGTCGCCCCCGGCAACAACCAGTGAGTGTGCGCTCGTCTCGACAACGTGTTGTTATCACTTTATACGTTTATAACAAAGTGTTTGTGTGTTTCCTTCCTGCAGCAGCGAGTTGTTCACGCTGCAGCCGTCGTTCCCCCTGCAGACGCTGCAGACGCACACACTGCAACACAACAACAACGCCTGGGGAGGTGGGACGCACACACACACACACACACAGAGACCAACACACACACACACACACACACACAGAGACCAACACACACACACACACACACAGACACAAACACACACGCACACACACAGAGACCAACACACACACACACACACACACACACACACACAGACACACACGCACACACACACACACACATAGACCAACACACACACACACACAGACACAGACCAACACACCAAGGCAAGGCATCTTTATTTTTATAAGAAAATAGATAAAGTTTTACTCCAGGCCCGTGCAGAGACCTTTGGAGGGGGAGGTGCTCAAAAAGAAAGGCATATATATATATATACATATATATTGGGGCACGTCGGGGGCAGGTCGGGGGCAGGTCGGGGGCAGGTCGGGGCACGGCGGGGGCAGGTCTTGGTGGATGATGTTACCCATGTTACCAAGTTGAGCCAGGTCATTTCATCGAGGCTACATAAATTATTATTATCATTTGTTAAATGTTATTCTTGAAGGGCTACTGACAGGTCTTCACACACACACACACACACACACACACACACACACACACACACACACACACACACACACACACACACACACACACACCTTGACTCACTTCCCTCCTCTCTCCATCCTCCATGTTGCCATGGTAACCCCTGGTTGTCAGGTGAGCTGCTGAAGGCCACTCACATCCACGGCCACGGAGCCCCGTTGCATTCTGGGAAGATGCTGCCCAGCGACTTGGACTCCTCGTTAGCCAACCTGGTGGGAAGTGAGTTCCTTTACTCCTCCTCTCAGAGGAGTTTATCTTTTATCTTTTCATCCTTTTACCCTTTTATCCTTTTATCGTTTCATCGTTTTATCCTTTTATCGTTTCATCGTTTTATCCTTTATAGTTTCATCGTTTTATCCTTTTATCGTTTCATCCTTTTATCCTTTTATCGTTTCATCCTTTTATCGTTTCATCGCTTTATCCTTTTATCGTTTCATCGTTTTATCCTTTATAGTTTCATCGTTTTATCCTTTATAGTTTCATCGTTTTATCCTTTTATCGTTTCATCCTTTTATCCTTTTATCGTTTCATCCTTTTATCGTTTCATCGCTTTATCCTTTTATAGTTTCATCGTTTTATCCTTTTATCATTTCATCGTTTCATCCTTTCATCGTTTCATCGTTTCATCGTTTTATCCTTTTATCGTTTCATCGTTTTATCCTTTTATCATTTCATCGTTCTATCATTTTATCGTTTCGTTTTATAGTTTCATTGTTTTATAGTTTCATCGTTTTATCCTTTTATGCTTTTATCGTTTTATCGTTTTATTGTTTCATCGTTTTGTTTTATCCTTTTATAGTTTTATAGTTTCATCGTTGTGGTCGATCGTTGTTTTCATGTTTGTTTCTGTTTTTCTCGTCGTCAGATCTGCAGTTCGGAGGAACGACGGCCAAGAAGTGAGAGACTCGTTCTGATGTCAACAAAACACCGTTGTCTTTGTATCATGTGTAAATCAACTAACTGCTGTGTGTGGTTGTGTCTCTGTGTGTGGTTGTGTGTGTGTGTGTGTGTGTGTGTGTGTGCGTCAGGCCGGAGCTGCAGTGGACTCAGCTGGTGGAGAAGAAGCCGACAGGAAGCAGCTGGCAGTCCAAAGCCGTGTGCAGCTCCAACTGGACTCACACCGCTCACCCCATGGCCCCGGCACCGATGCCCGTCCCTCAGATGGTACAGAAAGACTTAACAAGAGTTTAATATATATATAATAAGAGTTAATAAGAGTATAATAATATAATAATAAGAGTTAATAAGAGTATAATAATATAATAAAGCACACTAAAGAGCACAGGCTGCTCATGTTGTGCAGAGTCGATAACTATTGTGTATATTAACAGAAACTAAAAAAAAAACACAAATTTGCCAACTCATGAAGCTGTGAAAGAGGAATAAAGGTTTTAATCACTGCCTCTGTCACATTGATTATTGGATTTAAATTAAATAAACAGACAGTTTTTATATTTGCCAATACTCCAAACCCATATTTATCTTTGGTTATCAACAGAGTTCAGTTTTCTAAAATAAAAGATGTGATGTGATGACACTATGATAAAATCATTTTGATATAAAATAGAGAAAAGCTGAAATGATTTATTGATTACTAATATAGTTGATTTTCTGACAGTTAACTTATCTTACTTATAGCTCTGATGTTGTGAGAGAGAAACGAGCCGGTTGTTTTACCTCCTTATGGTTCATTATCACCTGTAATGAAACAACTCGTCTTTCTATCAGTATGTTTTTATTTTCTTAGTTTCCTGACAAGTTACAAAATAGAAACTTTAGAACAAAAGCCGTTTCTAGAATAGAGAGGCAGGTTTGTGAGTACAACTGTAACTGTTTGGAAGAATAACTGTCTCCGTGGTTTAGTCGGTCAAGTCAATAACTAGAAATAATAAATCTCACAGCATTAAACTCCTTCTCCGTCTGAAGCAGCGATGTGGCGGAGTTGGAGCGTTTGAAGGAGCCTCTGTCCTTTGGTGCTTCGCTCTAATTATCTTCACGTCTCTTCTGTTCAATCTGGTTTCATCTTTTAATTTTCAACTGACTGACCTCTCAACTCAAACCGCTCATTTACTGAGCAAACGGCTCAGAAAGCTGTTTGCACGGCTTGAATAGAGAGTAGAAGTGAGTGAGCATGTGCAGGTTTTCACTGTTGCATGCAGACATGAATTAAAGACTAGTTCTTCCTCTCTTCCTTTCCTCTAACTCTCCACAGAACGGGATGATCTATACCGGCTATGTGAGTACTCTTCTCTCTGCACCTGTTTTCACCGTGCACCTTTACTTTGTTCCACCGTCTCTTCTCTCTGCACCTTCGTCTTCAACTACTTTGCATGTTGAACCGTCTTGGGATCGGTGTTTAGTCGCTGGTGGTTCGAGTTAAAGGAAACGTATTATTACACAAACATCACTGTCTGAGGCTCTTTGACATTTATCTGCTGTTTGTCTTCAGCTGCAGAATGTGAGACCAGACCAGTAACTCAGAGATGTTCAGGCTCATGTTCCCTCAGCTGTCTGACTATGATGTCATTAGTTTCTAATTAGCATAACCCCGCCCCTACCTGTGAGTCCAGGTAGAGCGCTGTAAAAGAGAGTAAGGACACCTCCATGGACTCCCGTGGTAAGGGTTTAAGGGTTTAAGGGTTAAAGGGTTTAAGGGTTTAAGGGTTTAAGGGTTTTGTGCCCCTAGTGGCAGGATATGGGTATTGCAAAAGCGCCCAGAAAACCCATTCACTCCAATGTATGTGTGTTGTCCACTTGCTGGTAAATTGATGAAAACGGCCGTGTTTTTGTTTTTAGGTGTCTTGGTCATATCAGATTATACTTAGAATTTGTTTATTATAAAATGTAGATTGAAACATTCATGTAGACAACGTTTTTTTTTTACTGGCCTATGTGTTAATGTTTATCTGTAAAGGATCCTCAATGATGCTATTAACGTGGGTGATCTATAAATGTCCTTAAATTATTGAAAACACCACACTGCTCATTCACCAACAATGCAGAGATAATTCCCATATTCCTCCACCAGGAGGCGCTGCCATTGGACCAATGCTGTCCTTACTCTCTTTTACAGCGCTGTGAGTACAGGTTCCTGTAGAGGGGGTGGGGCCTGGTGGCTCATTAGCATTTAAAGGGACAGTGACACTGAAACCAGAGAGCTGTGATGTTTGATCCTTGGAGGATTTGGACCGAAGCAGAACAGACACGACTTTAAAGACCCGCTCCCATGAAAATCTTGTTTTTCGTGCTTTTCACATGTTCCTGTGGCATTTTTCTTGTGTTAGAGGACATATCAGCAGAAAAGGAAGTGCAAAATTGCATTTCTGAGTTTTTCTGCCTTCAAACTGCTGTGAACCAACGGCAGACTCAAACTGGCAGTTTCAGGGAGACTGGAGCTGACGTGTCTCTATTAGTGCTACAAGCTCCCGCCCCGCTCTGCATCTGGCTCAGAGGTGAAAGGGTTCACAGCTCGGTGTAGCTGTCAAGGTTTAACAGGTATAGCTCACCTGGTGGAGCAGCTTAACAGCTCGGTGTAGCTATCAAGGTCTAACAGGTATAGCTCACCTGGTAGAGCAGCTTGCACCGTGAGCAAGGACTATGCTCCAGTCTGGGATCGAATCCCAGTGTGGAGTTTTACGCTAAACGCTCTGAATCTGTAATTGTACAATGTCCAGCTGTCAGCGAGCGGGGGGTGGGGTGCGAGGAGGTGGCTGGGCGGGTGCAGAGCAGCGCAGTCTCCGCCCACCCCCCAGAGGTGCATTGCTAATGAGCTGGTTTTAAAATGACCAAAAAGGCTCGCGGGGGTGGGACTTTAAGAACCTGGGAACTGGTTTAATCTGGTTTAATCTGTGGAGAAGAGGCAGAATATTACGTCTCCTTTAAAGTCAAGGATTAGGATTTTGTGTATTTCTGTCTCCATTTGGAGGGAATCTGTATCAGACATGAGGCAACAGCATCAAGATGACATGTTACTAGTCTGTGGGTAAAAACAGAGTCTATAGAGTCTATAGAAGCTGTTGTGTTGTTGTTGTATAAAGACAGAGTCTATAGAGTCTATAGAAGCTGTTGTGTTGTTGTTGTATAAAGACAGAGTTTATAGAGTCTATATTGTCTATAGAGTCTATAGAAGCTGTTGTGTTGTGTTGTGTTCAGGCTCCAGCTCCTGTGGCTTTTCCTATGACGACACCGCAAGTGCCTGTGTACGGAATGGTAAAGAACAGCAGTCACACACTCACAAATCATTCATTAATACTCTGTTGGCAACTGTCTAAAGCCACACTATAACCCCCCCTCATTGACCTCTGACCTCTCCAGCTCCCCCCCCAGATGAGTCATCAGATGGGGGGAGTTCCCATGATGCCGCCTCAGCCCGTCATGTACAACCAGCCGGTCCTCAGACCCACAAACCCCTTCGGCCCCATGCCGGGCACACAGGTAACACACACACACACACACACACACACAGGATATGCACATAATTTAGAATACGGCCAATTGAAACGTGACTGAATTCTGTCATATGTAGCTTTCAGGACCAGTTTGACATTTTGCTCAGTGATAAACTCTAAGGTTTAGACAGATTGTACGGCTGTGATGTAAAACGATAAGAGCTTTTTCCAGTTATTAGCTGATATTAGCTAAAGCAGAAACAAACAAGACGCAGAAGAAAGAAACAAATTAAACTAAAGCAGTTCTTTCAATCTGAAGATGAAAGGTGTGTGTTGCACTTCCTTAACTACCGTACTTTCTGGACTATAGAGCCACCTGAGTATCAGCTGCACCAGTTAAATGTTAAAAGAAAGTCCAGAAAGTACAGTAGTATAAAATACCACGGTTTTGCATCTATACATCACATCTGTGCGTCCTCTGGAATAATTGATGATTGATTCTCTGATATTCAGAATTACTGATTTTGCCGCAGAAGCAGCGTCAATCATGTCAGTTGAGCAGCTAGTGTGGAAAAAGGAGAGTTTTTTTCCTGTCAGTAATCACCAGTTGGAGCGAGTCTCTCAGTAAACAAGTGGATTTTGACCAATTATTCCAAACATAAATAACAGAGTAATAAAACTGCTGACTGAGAAGCTGCTTCTTGGCGACGCAGCAGTAATGTGACTGATGGTGCAGACACACCAACTCCGGCGACGCACGTCAAGTCGACGGGTCCCATTCATTGTCTCTGCAGAGCAGCAGCTGCGGCAGCGCGGTGCATCATGGACCCGACACGTCCAGTTGACGGTCCAGTCGCCGTGTGTGAATTTCCATAATCACGACTCCACTTCTACTTTATGCAAATTGGGTCGGTCTGACGGATGCAGCCGGCTCAGAAACTCCGTTCAAACTATCAAACTAGGAAGTGTTGATCAGATATGAATCCAGATTCTGTTGCTGCACTACACATTTCCCGCCTCAAATGTTTTCAGAAACAAACTTTAGTGTGTTGTTTAACTGTAAAATGAGATCGTTTGTGACCCGGCCGCCATGTTGGAAACGGCAGAGCCAAACTCGAGCTCCGCACCACGTCACACAGAACCGCCCACTCGCTGGTGGCTCGGCGATCTGTCACCGCCACCGCCGGAGTTGATGTGTCTGCACCATGAGAAGCTGCTTGTTGGCGATGCTGCAGTAATGTGCTCGTCAATAGATGCCTGATCGCTTGATGAGGTGTTTTGTTGAACTAAATGACTCTCCATTCTCTCCCCGTCCTCTGCAGATGCACTTCATGTAGGGATGATGTTGTAACCATGGCAGCAAAGCTGAGAGAGAGAGAAGGCGAGAGGAAAGAGATGAAGAGAAAGAGTCAAAGAAAACAAATTCAGAACCAAATCCAGTGCAAGAAGCAGCAGCAGAAAGAGGACAGAGAGAGGACGGGAGGGGAGAGAGGACAGAAGGGGAGAGGACCAGAGGACAGATGAAGTCCCCTCTGGTCTCCTCTCCTCTCCCCGTGTGGCTGCTCATCTCTCTGTCTTTCAACCCGTGACGCCGGAGCGCCAGCGGCTCCACGTCGCTCCCACTCACCTTCTGATTGGCCGTTGAGACGGCGACTACGACCTGTGATGACGCTACGACGACTGACAGCTCCGTGGGAGTGCAGAAGCTCTTCTGCCGCTTCCTGACCGACTCATCCGGTTTCTCTCCTGTACAGAAACTTCCCACCTCCATCCCAGAACTGAATCAAACTGTGGACGCACGTCTCTTTTCTCTGATTGGATCGTTTGCTGGCACTTTACTCAATGTGAACTTTGCCAAGGGTGTATGTCTTATGTCTGTGTAGGTTTTAGCGTCTCGTTCAGATTGGTTCCAAGTTGAGTTTCATCCATCACACGATGTCAGAGTTGATCTGAATGCGTCTGAGTGCGTGTTTCCCTTTTTTCTACATCTCAGCTACGTCGATATTTCCATTTCAGTCTTTTTATGAACTTGATTTGTTCTGAATTGCCAACTTCACTTCAAGAATCTGACATGGGATGATAATTATTGGGCACGCTCGTGTGTGTGTGTGTGTGGTGTGTGTGTGTACTGTATGCTTCTCTCTGGTATCTGATGTCATTACTGTGTTCCCAGGTACCATTGTGTTACTGCACTGGAACTAACTGATGAAAGCACTGAGCCACAACCCGGGCGTTGCATTTGGATGTAAACAAACCTCTTACACTAACTTTGCTACTTGGGGATGTGCTGTAACACACTCTATTTGTTTCCTCCTCTTCAGCTGTGCAATATCATGCAACCCTGTTCCTGTCTGTAGCCGTTTAGAAGCTGTTTCCTGCTGTAGTCTTGTACCTCGTGTCCACATCACATTTTTTTGGTCCTTTTTAACTTGTTCTTTTATACTGGTACTGCTCTAAAAGTAGTGAAAAATGCACTGAGAGTCCGATAAAGATGCGACTGGATATTAGTAAGGAGGCGATTCTCACTCTTGCCAATCAGAAACGGTCAAACTCCCATTGGTCGAACTGATGTCCTCCCTGTTCTGAGCATCTGTCCTGTCCAAAATGAGTCTCTTGTGAGTCATAAATAAGGGTCATTACCACAGAAGATGTCTCACTTCCACTTGACGGAAGACAAGACATCGCTAACAGAGTGATAGGTTTGTTCATGTTGTGTTAACATTTGTGGACAGGGAAGCTAAAGGTCAAAGGAACACCAGACTGTTGGAAAGTTAATGTGGCTTTCCTTGCAGAACCAACTTAGACCCACAAACAGACTATATATATGTGTATATATATATACATATATATATATATATATATATATATATATATATATATATATATATCTACATATATACACATGTATATATATATGCACCTATGTATGTATAGCACAAGCCTCCTGAGAGGGGACAATGCTCTGCTGCACAAAAACCTAAAATCTTTGCTGGGATGTACAGTTGAAAGGGGCAATAATCGATTGGGGATGAAGCCGTTTTCTATTGATTGTGTCTGTTCTATGTACATGTAGTGTACGTGTGTTTGTGTGCACATGCCTTCCCATAGAGATAAACAGGGTCATGTTCCTCGGTTAGAGATGAAAGGTCTCTAGCGAGCCGGTAGTGTGTACTAACTTAGCAGTGAGTGTTATTGTGACGGTGTGTCAGTCTGTACAATGCAACATCAACTTAAGGTGGCTCTAGGATCACTCGTTTGCAAAAAGCCCGACCTGCAATCTGCAATCTGAGAGTGAGTGTGAGGTGAAACTCTGCAGACAGCTGGAGCGGTGCAGCGGCGCGTGGTTCTGATTGGACCACCGGCTCTGTATCTGCAGCGACAACGACTCCACGGCCAGCGGAGCGACTTCACCAAGCAGACAGATGTTCTCCAGCTGACGTTTGGGTATATCTCCTTTGGAAAGTTGTCGTTTCACTCTCGCCCGTTTGACCTAGTTCCAGTGGTTTGTCTTTTCTTCGTCAAGCTGAATTCTCTTTTCATTGTGCGCTTCATTCCCACGACGCAGCTGGATCGGCCCCGGGCCAACCTCTGACTGTTACTGTGTCCTCTGTATATAGGTAATGCCGTTCATGTGTTTCTAGACGTAAAGCTCTCTGTAAAGTGGTTGAAGCCCCATTGGATGACGTTACGTTACTGTACGTGGGACAATTTATTGCTGTATCTGTGTTTGAATGGTTGTGTTTTTGAAGATGTCTTCATCCAGGGATGGGAGGGGGTGGGGGGTTGATGTCTGTGATGTTTGTGTCCATCTTGAGGAGGAAGGGGGTGGGGTTTTGGGATGGGGGTGGGGGGTGTCAGGGGTAAACTATCACAACTGGTCTATACCAAGAGTGTCTTCATCAAGGGAGTGGACAGGACAGGGTCTGTCCTCTTCGAAACAGGAACATTTTTTTGCACCAAAGTCATCATCAAAGCGCAGCTTCTTCTTATTCAAGGTCATAACGGATGGATGATATCAGAACTCAAAAGGATTGTTTTCTTTTATTTTTTAGAGACAAAGAAACTGTCTTTTTTTGCATGATTAAGTGTCGTCTTTTTATTGGCTTGTGTGCCCGGTAAAAGCATGACCATTGTGTGAACTCTCACTTACCGGTGTGTTTGGAAAACGTTAAGGAAATTTCTCCATGAGATTTTTTACTTACCTCTTGACATGAACGTTCATTGACATTCATAATCAGCTGTTTTACAATGAAGGGTGTGGAACTGTTTGAAGGCCGCCTCGCATGCAGAGGCGCAACTTGCAAATTAACCCATCAAACTTCAAACCCAGTTACCATAACGACGTCTTTGTAAAACACCATGGATGTCAATGCCAGTGATCACCTAGCTAGCTAGACATTGCAGTCTTGTAAAATCGCTCTTTATTAAAGCGTTGCTATTTTCAATACATGTGTTTGAATGCTCGCTCCTTTTTCATACTATGCCAGCAGCATCATGGGAGATCGTGATTGGAAGTCAAAGTACTGTAATATGTGTTTGGTCTGGTCCACATGGTGTGGTGCTTTTAAATGTGTTTGCCGAGTCTTGTCTTGTCTGTTGCCATCAACTGGACTTACTAGTTCCCAGTCGTTCTTTAAAGCACAGAACTGGTTTTACTGAAACCAGGTTTTGATTCATTAGAAGCTTCATCTTTATTTTGAGACCGTTTCAACAAACCAGGCCAGAATGTGTACAAACCTGAAGAGGAAGTATTGAGATCAGCTGTATATTGTTTCCACCCAGAATGAGTGCAGATTTCTATCTGTCATGTCTATGTACACTAATATATATTTTATAGCCATTTAATTATCAAAAATATACCTTTGGTTATGTTTCCTTTATCCTGCTTAATCAATGTAAGAGGCAACAAAACCACTTACAGGCAAATGATAATATTTAATCTGGGGTGGGATTTAGTATTAGCAGATTGGGAAGAGCTGATTCAATAGATGAACTTATTATAGAACACGATGATCTCTAATATTCAGTTCATCTCGCCACAGAAGAGAAGTCCTTTAACATATTTTTTCAAAGTATCAACACAAAATGTCAGCACTCTCAATACTTTGTACACAAATCCTTGAGAGTGCTGCTCTCTAACTTTACAACAACAGAATGAACAGGAGGTGAACATAAGTCAAGGTACTTACGAGTTGTTTGTAGTCTTGTGCTTTTCATGCTGGAAGACTCCCAACTTAAGACATCGCCATCTACTAACTCAAGTGTCTGCAAATATTCAACAGGGATCCTCACTAAATAGAAAAACCTCTGTATTCATCACTGAAGCTACTTCATGGACGTATCTGGCAGCTGCAAACCAGATGTGCATGTGACCAGAGCAGAAACTGCATTTTCATGTTGAGAAGTCAGTGAACGCCGGTGAATGTCTATGCAGTTTCATGCTCCACCCTTTGTCCATTGGAATACATTCTGTAGGTCTACTCACCATAATACCTCGGTATACTCACTACTGTGTATACTGTATCCTCCACTCATCCATCATCTCTAGTGTCCATCTGTAAACTTCATTGTTGCTGAGGCTACAAAACTTAGCAGAAGTCTTGTTAGCAGGGAGGGAGGTTCCACACCTTCAACTTCTTCTCATTTTGTTTTTTTGTATATCAAAGTGATTGAAATATCAACAGGTTTGGATTGTTATCAAATTACTGGTTTTTATTTGAAAAGCATAGGTTGATGTTTTTGGAAGAAAATGGAATAAAATGTCATCTGATGCTGAGCTCTATTCATTCCTTGATGCTTCGCTTCCTTCACAGAAATGTTAGAATGAGTGGTGACGGTTGTTTAATTGTCTTTAATTATTCACACAGAAAAAAAAAAAAAAAAGCTAAAGTTCAGTTGAAATTCATTTATTGATAATTAAACATTTCAAAGAGAACATAGAACAAAATGCAATTTAAAACAAAATGATAATATTTGTGTTCAATGTCATTCATACAAGTTGAATGTGGCATCAAAAATCGTTGTTTTGGGGGGTCGAGGGGGGAGTCGAGTCGAGCGTTGAACCAGCAACCGATCCTGAGCCAGGTTTTTCAACTCTGAAATGGAGGGCCTATCGATGTGCTCTTAAGCAAGGCACTTATCCCCAACATTAACAAAACTAAGAGAAGGCATCCTACCTAGATGTCCACGTGGCCTCGTACTGGTGAGTTAGATACGGGTCGACTACCAACAAACCGTCTCACTTTTACACTAAAGGATGGTTTACACGTCCTCAAAAGATGGCGAGCAGTCGGTGTGTCGGGGCTGGAATGTATGAGCAGAGTGTACTTGGGGTGGGGGGGGGGTTGGGGGGGTGAAAAAGCAACAGGAAAACCGGTCATCTCCCATTAAAAAGTAGGAGAGATCCGTTTCCCCAAAAATCTGAGATCAGGATCAGAAGTATGGCCACATACGTGTGTTTGTGTTTGTGTGTTTGTGTTTGTAGATGCGTGTTTTCGGGGGGGGGCAGGAGTGTGTGGTCTGAGTGTTTACCTTAGTGGGGGGCCACCCCATCGTCCACAGCAGTTTCAGGCCTAACGCTGCTGTTTTCCCCGTCCCACGGCACGCTACAGCTGCGTGTGGCGTGCGTCCCGGGCAAAGGGCTCAGTGCGGCTGCCTCCAACTCACGCTGCAATAATCAGCAAGAGGAAGAAGGTGGCTGGAGCAGCAGCAACAACAAGGCATGCAACTAACAGATCACATGGAGAAGGTGGAGAAATGTGGAAAGTAGAGAGACTATGTGTCAATTAAAAACCTGCAGCACTACCAATTCAATTCAGGTGGCAGATAAGAAGAAAAATAGGATGAGTTTGTGTGTGGAACAATCACAAAGGAACAACTACTGTAAGTCATGAAACAGGTGCACTAGTGTCATCTGTGTTTCATCTGTGTCTGAGTAGAAAAGGCAATGAACCGAGTTACTACATGTGGAGTCGACCAGCTGTCTAGGTGTCGTATGGATCAGAGCCAGTGATCGTAGCCGTGTGTTGAAAGAAAAGGGAAAAGCAAAATGTCACCACTGCTGCTCGGAAAAATAAAGATCAGCGGCTTTTACAAAATCCAAAACAACCTTCATGTTCATGTTCACCTCACGTCCACTCAGCCAAACGACCAGTAACCCTAC
Organism: Trachurus trachurus; assembly: GCF_905171665.1. NCBI lineage: Eukaryota > Metazoa > Chordata > Actinopteri > Carangiformes > Carangidae > Trachurus > Trachurus trachurus. Next base: position 77,598 of record NW_028155243.1, read on the forward strand.
AGCTACGCTCCGTCGGGAAGATGCCACTGCAACGCATTTAGAAAAGAAAGACACACACGTTCTACAATCTGCACTTCAGCCTGTTTCTGCAGCACTTCATACGCCTTAAACGTGAGCTACACGCCAACAGCTCGGCGGCTTCACCTTCAGCTGTTCACTTCCTCATATTAACAGTCTGTATCTTTGCCAAATGTTGGTTGACATTACTTTGTTTTTGTTCAAAATAAAGTCTCAAACATTAACAGAATCTTATACTATGAAAAATTAACTCAAATTTCGGTCAAAGTGGTTTCCACCGTGAGCTGAAGCAGCTGCTGAAACCAACCAGACTCTAGTGACAGAAAAAAAACTGTTCAAAATTTGAGTAAAAGGAGATTTCAGTCTTGGTAAAGGTCACATTCCTTTAACATCTTTAACCCAAATGAAGCTGCTTTTTCTTATAAATTCAAACATGTTCAGACAAAACCAACAAAAACACGACTCTGCTTCCTGGTTTCCATCTTTAACAATCAGACGCCGCACTTCGATCTAAAAGCAATCCAACACAAACTGGAATTTAACAGAAATAAATGAACAAACGACAAAATTGCTTTGATTGTTGTTCTTGTGTTTGAGAAGCAAAGACTGACCTTGGACCAAAACCTCTGACAGGACAAATTTAACTCCTCAGAGGAGCCGCGGGCAAGAAAGAACAAAGGAGGAGAATTATGGCAAGAACTGCTCCAAGAGAAAAAACATTCTTTACAATTTAACTACTGAAAATATCCACTCAGTGTTGTTTTACCCTGTTCTTATCAAAGTCATGTCAAAAGTTTTCTTCAACTATAAAACTTCAAGCATGCGCAGTCTAATAATACCTGTCATACGCCAAACTAACTCTGCTGATCCAACACAACGCTCTGTGTGAATTAGAGATTGAATATGGAGGAATTCTTCACTCAGGCTCCAGAAAAACCTCTTTTTCAAAACGACTTTCTGACAGCGCCGAGCGGCCGCAACGTGATCCGATCAACCGACAACCCAAAAGCTGAAAGAGTCAAAAAAAATAAATTACACGACACGGCTGAAGAGTGAAGTGCTTCATCAGCTTTAAAGACCTGAAACGTCCTCACTGACACAATCTGGTCGATTCAAACACATTCTCTCTCTCATTCCCTTCAGTCACAAGGCAACAGCATCTGGACCTCAACATCTGGAACTCAACATCTGCTGTTCAACATCTGGACCAAGACTGAGGGCCAAACATCTGGACCAACACTGAGGGCCAAACATCTGGACCAACACTGAGGGCCAAACATCTGGACCAACACTGAGGGCCAAACATCTGGACTAACACTGAGGGCCAAACATCTGGACCAACACTGAGGGCCAAACATCTGGACCAAGACTGAGGGCCAAACATCTGGACCAACACTGAGGGCCAAACATCTGGACCAACACTGAGGGCCAAACATCTGGACCAACACTGAGGGCCAAACATCTCCGCCTGCTCCATTCTCGACAAAGGCTGAATCCTTTTCTCAGCTCATTGATTTCATTCTGCCACTCTAAAATGTGATGATATAAATTTAGTGTCATAACTGTTGCATTAAACATTTTTACGATGCAAAATCACCAGAAATGTCTTCTCTTTTTTTAATTTTTTTTTTGTTTGTTAATGTGGAGCAGACGAGGCCAAATAAAAAGCTTCTCTGTCTGATGAGACGTTTCAGCTTCTGTAACATTCAACAGATAGAAAGAAAGACACTCCACGTTCCGGTTACAGCCTTGTTCCCTCTCTGATTCCACGTTAAACTGTCCCTCATGTAAACGCACATACATGCACCCGTACACACACGCACACACTCTCACACACACACACACACACATCTGCAGTGGAAGGAGTGTGTGGCCTATCGGTAAGGGGGCTCTGGCGTGTGGTAAGGGTAATCATTGCGGTGGGGCAGTGGTTGCCCGTGTGTCTGCTCATACGGTGTGGATGTGGAGTAGCTTCTTCCCCCCGCGGCCGCTGCTGCTGCGGCGGCGTAAGCGCCCGATGAATCATACGCTCCGTAACCTCCGGACGCGTCATAGCTTCCCGCCGAGGCGTCGTATCTTCCCGCCGCCGCCGCCGAGGCGTCGTAGTTCCCGGACGAAGCGTCGTAGCCGCCAGACGCAGCGGCGTCGTAGCCTCCTCCCGCGGCGCCGTACGTCCCCGGTGGCGGCGCGTAGCCCCCGGGCGTGGCGGCGTACGCCCCCGGTGGGGGGGCGGAGTACGTCCCCGGGGGGGCGGGGTTTGTGTTGTTGGAGGCCGGATCCTGTGGTGGAGGGGGGGGAGGGGGGGGGTTGGTGTAGGCGTACTGCAGGTACTGGTACTGCTGTTGGTACTGCTGATACTGCTGTTGGTATTGGTGCATTTGCTGGTAGTACTCTGTGTAAGACCTGGGGGGGGGGGGGGGGCAGAGAGGAAAGAAAACAAAGTAAATATCACGTGAAACACACGTTGCAGCAGATTAATGGCAAAAAGGCGCTGGTCACTCAAGATATTCAATATGGAAGTCATTTTTAAAGATGGCGTCCAGGTATTGTACCAATGTCTGATATCAGCACTTCATTATCAAAATCAATTCATTTTGGTCTTAAAAGTATTTTATGGGTGTCACATTTCATCATTATCAGTGTTATGAAATGTGTTGAAGATGGCCGCCATGACACTAGTTGGAATAACTCGTGATCTATGAAACATAGAAACAGTTGTTGGTTCTAAACACAGGTTTTGGATTCTGTGGAGTGTCAAGAAGTTGTCCAAGAGCTACGTGGGAAGTTTGCTAAAGCGGCGGCGGCTCCACGGACGCCATGAGATGTGCTCACCAAGCTAACGTCGAAGATGACGTTGACGCCTAACCTGGAGGTGTTTGAGCGCACCACGATCAGCGGCAGTCGACCGGCGAGCGCCCAGCGTTCCCATACCTGGACATTCTGCCCCGACCTACCGTCCCGACCACAGCTGGCGGCGCTGCTCCGATATGACATCACACTGACATCACCGGAGACCGTCTTGGACTGAACGCCTGGGCTGCGTTCCAAAAGCGGGTTGAGTCGCCCTCGTTCACTTGCCCTCAGCACTTGCCCTCGGGGGAATCCCCGCCGCCATCATAAGGGCTGTTCCATTTCTCCAAACAGCTGAAGTGAACTTGGTGAAATCGACCCTTGAGGGCTGAGTGATCAAGTCAACATCGATGGTCACTCCAGAGCTGTATATCACCCACAATGCATTGCAGTGGTGCACGAAAAATACGTCCATGCGGTGGCGATAATGAACCTCAAGCACCAGTTGTGTGTTTACCACCAAAGAAGAAAATAAATGAAAGGGGTCAGTAAATATTCAATTCAATAAACTAGTTTAGCAGTGACATGTCAGAACAAACAATTTACAAGTGGTAGGCTAGTAGAGATATATAATAGGCAAACTCATTTGTCACAAAAAAAACGTGTCTAGAGAGCCTTTTTAATCTGACGTTTCATATTCACATAGTTGCTGTGCCTGTGTTGATGTGTAGTTTAATAAGGCATTTTAATCAGGATTGGTCTGATGAAGCAGAGCTCATGATCAGTGACAGAGAGAAAGAGCAGTATATATTGATATTATAGAGTATTGAATTTTCACCGTAAACCGGCCAACCCCCCCTTAAGAGGCAGTACAGCGCTACACCTACGACATGTGGTCGACCAGTGATTGTCCCGGCTGTTAGTGAACGAGGGCAGGTTTGTTCCGTTTACCTCTTCTACTCCTCCCCCGCCCACTTTCCCTCCACTCTCCAAGTGGCCTCCGTGTGACGTCATAGCAAGGGCTGAGGGCAAGTGAGCGAGGGAAACTCAACCTGTTTTTGGAACGCAGCCCTGGTCATCGACAGTATTACCTGAGCCCCCGGTGCTGAAAGGTCTAGAGGCTCTAGTTGACTCACTGGGAAACCACCAAGTCAGTTCAGAGATGATGAACATGACGAAAGCTGAAGCCGGGGCATCCCCAGAATTTTTAAACTCAAATTTAAGACCTTTTAAAGACGCCTCTATGTAACGTCCTGCTGGGCCCACGAGCCAGACAAGTGGGTAACATGGACACACGCCCTCCTTGATTCATCTCCCTGAGTCAGGAAGAACTCGCCAAGGAGACGAAAGCGTCCGTAGTCTGTGTCCACGGCGACATGCGCCAGTATCCTAGCCTCATAAACCAGCCTCTCGTGGAAATGCATTTCATTTCATTTCTCAGAGAGTCTGGCCTCATCCCCCCTGTAAGTGTTTGGGGCGGGAGTAGTAGCGTTGACAGACAACCCCATTCAGCCAATCAGCAAGTTGGTGTAGTGACGGGGCTTTGCACCAGTCGGTCCCTGATTGGCCAATGTGCTGCGTCAATCACAGCGGCGACGCTGATTGGCTCTTAGGCCTTCTGAGGGTTTCAGGCCAAACGCTTAGAATGACTCTCCCTCGGAATGAAATGAAATGCACTTCCGCGAGAGGCTGGTTTACGAGGCTACCAGTATCCCACCACATACGTGTAACTGCTAACTCCCCATGGAGTCGCTCGGGTTCACGCCGGCATCGTCCCCAACCTCCCAGCGCCTGTGACGCAGCGCCTCGACTCACTTACCTGCATTCGCTGCCAAGACCTGGCTCAGGTGGTAGATGGAGAGGAACACGCAACTACGCTGCAGTTGAAAAAGAATGCTTCGCCATCAAATGGGCCGTGCAACACCTTCGGTTCTACCTGTGGGGCCGGGACTTCCTGTTGGTGACAGACCACGACTGAAGAGGAACAAACAGGGAGAAGAACCAGATGGTTCTTGGAGCTGCAGAGTTACAGGTTCAGGGTTGAACACCGGCCGGGGGAAGCTATTCTACCACCGACGCCATGTCAAGGATGTTTGAAGAGGAGTCAGAAGCTCTGGCCTGGTGGTGAGCTTAGGGGTGTTCACCCTCAGGTGCAGCCCGGGAGGAGCTTAGGGGTGATCACCCTCAGGTGCAGCCCGGGAGGAGCTTAGGGGTGATCACCCTCAGGTGCAGCCCGGGAGGAGCTTAGGGGTGATCACCCTCAGGTGCAGCCCGCTTAGGGGTGATCACCCTCAGGTGCAGCCCGGGAGGAGCTTAGGGGTGTTCACCCTCAGGTGCAGCCCGCTTAGGGGTGATCACCCTCAGGTGCAGCCCGGGAGGAGCTTAGGGGTGATCACCCTCAGGTGCAGCCCGCTTAGGGGTGATCACCCTCAGGTGCAGCCCGCTTAGGGGCGATCACCCTCAGGTGCAGCCCGGGAGGAGCTTAGGGGTGATCACCCTCAGGTGCAGCCCGGGAGGAGCTTAGGGGTGATCACCCTCAGGTGCAGCCCGGGAGGAGCTTAGGGGTGATCACCCTCAGGTGCAGCCCGGGAGGAGCTTAGGGGTGATCACCCTCAGGTGCAGCCCGCTTAGGGGCGATCACCCTCAGGTGCAGCCCGCTTAGGGGCGATCACCCTCAGGTGCAGCCTGCTTAGGGGTGATCACCCTCAGGTGCAGCCTGCTTAGGGGCGATCACCCTCAGGTGCAGCCCGGTGGCTGGAACGCCAGCACCCGGGATAGCGACGAGAGCGTCGGGCCGACTCATTCAGGGCCGGTATGAGCCAATCAGTGTGCTGCACCAACACAAATGGTTTTCACTTGTGGCTGATTGTAGCGGGGCTACAAAGAGCCTCAGAGTGGCTCACTCTTTCCCTTGGGACCCGAGCCGTATGGACATGCCACTTTTCTCCCTGTGCTGAATTTGCCTGTGAACTGACCTGTGACCTCTGTGTTTCATAGGGGAAGGGAGGGGAGCACACCAGAGGGGTATTGCACAAAACCTAGAAGGGATCAAGCCGGGATATGTTGTTCATCCTGGCTGAATTTAGCCTCAAGTCGGTTGTTCAAAAGCAGGCTAAATTTGTCCCGGTCAAGTTACTATGCTACTATACACCTGAGCAGACCTTTAAGTTCACCCCGCCTCGTCTTAGAGAGGAACAGCTCCATTAAAGATCATAGTCTTTCCTGGTCTCTAATTCCTACAGACCTTTTAGTTTTCTTGTCAGAGCAGAACTCAGTAGGTGGAGGAGCTGATAATGATGAAATGTGAGACCCATGAATACTTTAGACCCAAATGAACTGAATTTGATAATTACATGTTGACATCAGACATGTTGGTACAACACCTGGAAGCCATCTTGAAAAACAGCCTCCATACTGAATATTTTGAGTGGCAGGTGCCTTTTTCTGTATCTGTACCAAATCTCATGCTTCTATCACCAAGTGAACAATTCTTGCTATAATATATTATCTATAATATATAATATATATAATCTATAATATGTAATCTATATAATATATAATCTATATCTATAATCTATATGTAAGTAAAACAGGACAAGTGGATGTTTTTCAGTGTTGTGGTGAATGAACTGTGACTGTTGTTGTTATGTAGCAGTCAAGTGTTAAAAGTGGAGGGAGGAATAAAATGGTGTTTGTGTCTATCTTCCTCCATCCCATAATCTGCCCTACTCTACTCTGTGTTAAAGTGTACCTAGCAACAGGATCTGACCCTTCAGGTGTGGTGGTTGCCGTGGCGGCGGCCGGTTCCTCCGGGGCGCCGGGCGGCGTGGGCAGCAGCGCGCGGCGTTTGGGTCGGACCTGAGCGAAGGAGCCGGGGACGGGGTCGGGCAGCAGCGGCGCTCGGTTCCCTCGGATCGGAGAGCGGTCGCGCTCGTTCTCCGAGCCGGCCGCCGCCTTACGGCCCTGCTGCTGCTCGGCCAGGACCTGTAGCAACACAACAACACAACACCGTTAGCAACACAACAACACAACACCGTTAGCAACACAAACATAAACATATAGGCATTGAGTATTCTGTCATGTATCTTCCTATATGGAGTAACCAGATAGTTATAGTGATTTGTTTAATGAATCCTGTTCCTTAAAGCAGAAGTAAGTGATATTTTTGTGTTAATCTAAGTCTTAAATAGTTGTATCTTCCGACAACAATCACTTCTATAGAGTGTTTGGTCTGAAACACGGGTCTGTCAGTCACTCTGCTCTGCTCTGAGCCCAGGAGAAAACTTTCCTTGTATCCTACAACCTTTATCCAATGAGGAGAGAGAACGGCATAAAGGGGCGGTCCTCTCTGTGTGTGCAGCCAAGGGATGCGCCTGAATGTGGTGACGTAGGGACGAGGACCAATAGATCCATGACGAGGGCGGGGGCTGCTAACTCCATCTGCTGACAAGACGTTATGGTGCGTTCAAGACAACTCGTAACTCGTGTTTTTCCGACCTGTGAAGTCGTACCAGTTCGATCTGGTACGAGTTCACGGGTCAGAAGTTACGAGTGGCCGTTATAGTGACTTTCACCGGTAAAACAGGAAGGAGAAACACGAGTGGGTTGCCTGGAACGCTACAAAGTCGTAAGTCGTGACTTGAAGTTGTAATTTACGGTTTCAAAAGCCTGGAACGCAGCATTAGCCCAAACCACCGGATCACTTACTTCTGCTTTAATACTATGTGTAGAGAGCCTAAGCGGAAGCAGGAAGTACCGTCGCCATGGGAACTCAACTCTGAACAACTCTCCATGTGAGTGAACGGGACTGAAAGTTTTATTTCGTGATCCGTTTGAATTGTGCCATGAGAACACTCTCTGTCCTCGACCTTTAAAACATCACGTTTCATGAAGAGAAACCAGCAGTTTATTGTAAAACTGTTGTAGAATAAAACTCAGAAGTATCCGTAACCATAGAGACTACAGGTGGCGTAGTGACGTCACCATGGCGACCACATGGCGCCCTTCCTTTCCCGTGACAGTTGGTGACGACACCAGATCTGTAGTCACACTAAATACATTCTTCTGTTGCCGTGACAACAAACTGCTGGTTTCTGATGTTTTAAAGGTCGAGGACAGAGTTTTTTCTCATGACACAATTCAAACGGATCACGAAATAAAACTTTCAGTCCCGTTCACTCACATGGAGACTTTTTCAGAGTTGAGTTCCCATGGCGACAGTACTTCCTGCTTCCGCTGAGGCTCTCTATGTTATAGTCTATGTACTAGTATAGTGTATATAGTATAGTATAGTATCTCTACTGCTGATGCTCTATGACGGCAGCACTAAGAACTGATTATATTAGAGCACTAACGACCTTGTGCCACCGCAAACGTGTGTTGTGGCCTCACAGATGTATATTTATTAATGTGAACTGAATGTGTCTTTGGTCTTTTGGTGCCGTCGCAAATGTGTGTTATTGTCTTACAAATGTAATGAGTCTTTGGTATTTTACCTCATTGTTGCTTTTTTTTTTGAAGGTTTCCTTTTATCATCAGGCAGAGGGACTGGCCATGAAAACTAGCTCTTTTAGCTCTTTTAGCTACGTAACTCGGGTGCATTTACATTTACATGTGTTTTTTACAATGTTTTATTAATGTACATTGTCCCTTGTGAATGAATGAAACAGAAACAGAAACAAACAGTGAGAAGACGTGGAGACGTGTTGACTCATACGAACCTTCTGTCCTTCCTGGAAGAACTTGGCCCTCGCGGCCTCGAACAGCGTGGTGGGGTCCGGCCCGCTGGGCGGCTCCACCTCCTCCGGGGCCACGCTGACGGTGGCGGCCGTCGTGTGCGTGGCCAGGTCGTTGTACACCTGGTCGGCCACGGTGCCGTACACCTGGCTGGCCAGGGCGCCGTAGATCACGCCGTCCGCGCCCTTCGCACTGGTGATGCCCTTCAGCGCCGCGTACGTGGGGTCGAACGACGTCGTGTTGTAGAACGAGTTGTGGACGCTCTGTTGAACCTGGGAACGACATGAAAACACCACGTGGTCGATAGCAACACCAGAGATCTGTTGAACAAGCAGGAATCATCTTGTTCTGCTCATGTACTGACATCCATACATCTAAATAAATAAAGTTATTATTATCACATACCGCCTGGAGAGCTGGGAAATGCATTTAAGACTCATTAACTCAGTCTTTATTTTATAAAACAGAGCCTCACGAGTCATCACAAGGTCCCAGTACAGAGAACATGCTGCTGGTTCAGTTGTAACATTAAGGGTTAGGGTTACCTAGGGTCACCTAACCAGGATTTAGTGGACTACAAGACTGCACAGGTAATGTAATGTATAAAGTAAATAACAACGTGTTGCCGGGCAAAGCTGTAAACATGTTTGAAAAGAGAGAGTGCAAATATGAACTCAAAGGAATTTAAACTAGTGCTGTCAATCGATTAAAATATTGAATCGCGATTAATCTCATGAATGTCATCGTTAACTTTTATCTATTCTAAATGTCCCTTGAATTATCATTTTATCTTGGAAAAGTGGATAGGCTTGCTTTATAATGTTTTCTTTTATTGAAAACAATGTGTAGTGTTATATTTAACACAGTCATTCACATTTGAAGTTGAATGTCACACAGTGTAACACCGTCTGTCAATAAACAGGATGACGGAGCTTCAGAGGCTGAAAGTTCTGACTCGTCTGATGAGGAAGAGTTCAGACTTCAGTTCAGACTTCAGCTCCAGCTCTGTATACATGTATATAGTATATAGTATATAGTATATAGTACAGTATATGTTGTGTTCATAATGACTTTATTCCCTTTACCATGTACATCTTTTTGGTCAACATGTGCAACCTATATATTTCTTCACTCTATTCAACTTGATCCTTGATGACACTTGTCTGTTCTATTTATTGACTCCAACTGATTCCTTATGTATGTATTGTGTGCTGTGTATTGTGTGTGTGTGTGTGCTGTGCCAGTCTGCTAGCTGCTGAAACCAGTTTCCTCTGGTGGATTAATGAAGTTGTCTGAGTGTTTTAGTCCGTCCTGCCGGCAGAGTGACGGACAGATCGTTGTTAACGTGGACCAGATCACAGCTGCAAACCCGAGTTGTTTCTATACTGAAAAACTCTGACATGTCAAACTGTGTTGAGACTAATTCATCCGTTGAACCGTCAGAACTATGACGCCTGAAACTGGAAACACAGCTGGTCGATCGGAAACATTACAGATCGAGTGAATTTCCTTTCCGTCATTGAAAACATCGGTCTAAGTAAAACACTTCCTCCAGATGTTTTGCAGCTGTTCGGTCATGATGCTGCAGCTACACGCCGTCGCCCTAATAACGCTCTGACCGTGGTTCAACTACTTCAGCGTGACATCACAGCGCGACTCACCGTCCCAAGACGAGCAGTCGCCACAGCTTATGAAAAAACTACAGTTCACTCGGTCACAAAGAAACGTTAATCTCACGATAAAACTCAACTCAACTTTATTTATATAGAACTTTAAAACAAGCGTTAAAATTGATTTGAGTTAACGCAATGTTTTTGACAGCACTACTTTAAATGAGGACTATTGTTAAATGTACATCTCTGTAAAGAGGTGCATGTATGGAACAATCTTAAACGTCTCCTCAAAACAAGATAAATGATAAATATAAACAAATGGTTTGATTTCTGGTCCTGTAACTGTTACTCAGTTGTTGCTTGGTGTAATTGTTGAACGGTGTTGTGTATTTGTTTGGTGTCGTTGCCTTTGTAAATAAAACCACTGGAAGAGGAACTGGGTGAATTACAAACCAGCCGGTTGTGTGATGCAGTAGGAGAGAGGAGTTGGTGCTAGAAGCTCAGAGCTTCAGCCTTCAGCCAACATTTATCAATTACATCTACAGGAGATGTTTCAATCAATCAATCACCATCCATCCATCCATCCATCCATCCATCCATCCATCCTAAGCTGAGCAGTGAGATGTTCTTAGATGGCGATGGAGCTGAAGACAAGTTCAGTAACAATCAACAGTTTGTTAGTTATTGATCCGTTGTGTTGCTGCTGCTCATGGATCATGGACTTTGTGTTGATGTCTTTTACCTTAATCTTTTTATGTCCCAATGTAAAGCACTTTGGCTTCCCCTGTGGTGTTTTATATGTGCTATATGAATAAAGTTGATTGATTGATTGATCAATAGTTCAGTTCAGACTGACTCACCTGTATGGGGAGTCCTGCTGCAGCTGCTGCTGCTGCCGCCAACACGGCAGCTTGACTCTGGTGATGCTCCAGGGACGGTGGCGGTCGGGGGAGGAGACCCTCTCTGCCACCTGGTGGGGGGGGGGGGGGGGGGGGGGGGGGGGGCAGAGAAACACAGAGAAACACGGTGAAACACGACGACTCGGCCTCCGACTGTAAAACACTTTAAACTGTTTCTGTCTCTAAGACACGAAGCTAAACGCGGCGAAGGCTCTCACACCATCCCAACTAATAATCAGCACACTGGACTTTGCTCTCTGTCGATTGGACCATTCTATAATAATAATAATAATAATGGATTACATTTATATAGCGCTTTTCTACCGTTACCCGATAGCCAAAGCGCTTTACAGCAACCATTATTCATTCATACACATTCACACCGGTGGTGGTAAACTACGTGTGTAGCCACAGCTGCCCTGGGGCATGCTGACGGAAGCGTGGCTGCCATTTCGCGCCAAACGGCCCCTCCAACCACCACCATGATCATTCATACGCATTCACACGAGGCAAGTTGGGTTAGGTGTCTTGCCCAAGGACACTACGACAGAGACTGGGAGAGAGCGGGATTCGAACCGCCGACCCTCTGATCATTGGACGACCCGCTCTACCGCCTGAGCCACTGCCGCGACTTTGTGACATGTCAGGCTACAAGACGAGACTGTTGTTCACTCCTGACGGATAAATATGGACACATGTGCAGACACACACGTAATCTGTATGTACTGTCTAGAGCAGGGGCCTGTTGTTCGAAACCTAGATAAGGGATTAAGCCGGGATATGTTGGTTATCCTGGCCTAATTTAGCCTCAAGTCGGTTGTTCGAAAGCTGGATACCTTTATCCTGGTCAAGTTACTATGGTGATTTATTCTCTGCAGCTAGCCTGCTCCAGACCAGGCTAACAGCCAGGCTAAGTTGATTCTGTTGTCTTTATCTGTGAAGTCAGCAGTCACTCTGATCAGAAATCAATGTGTTTCATACAGTTATTCCATGTTCTTATGTACATATTGGCCTGATTTATAAATTTATAAAATACATTTACAATAATCAAAAAACATGAAACATTTACAATATTTATTAGGCTCTTTTTTCATAATTAGGCCTTCAAAATTATTTTCATAAAATATGTTACAAAATAGATGTGTCTAAATATTGGTTGAGGTAAGAAAATAAGAATGAAATTGAGTGAGTGTAAGCACCTTCCAAATAATTTATAGACCTCATCTTTGTTATCTGCAATTTATTGAAGCACCAAACCGCATAATGTTCTAATATTTAATTAATTTTCACCTTTTGCACTTTTGGCCATGTGCTGTAAACTGTACTTTAGATTTGTGCAATGAATCAACCTCCACTGCTCATCATTAAGGCAAAGTGCACCAACTGTTAATTTGTGAAAGGAATTTGGATTATTAAATTTGTCCGCAGTTGTCCGCTGCGCTCTCTCTGAGCTTTACGACAGCGACGGTGCTTTTTTTTTTTTTTTTTTTTTTTTGAAAGAGGTGTGTCACCTGACGTCAGCATTAAGTTCCTGTTGATTGGAGGAAAGTGGCCACACCTGTCCTCTCATCAGTGAATCTGTGATCCATCTCTGTGGTCTACTGACGAGAGAATTAGTTACACCTGGCTTGACAAAGCTGCTCCTTCTCAGCCTGGCTCGGCGTTCCAACAACCAATTAAGCCAGGATGGATTTATGAGACTTTGTCCAACCTGGCTTTCCCACTTATCCTGGATATCTTTATTCTACTTTCGAACAACGGGCCCCTGGACTGCAGCTCTGTTTACTACCTACTGCTGTAACATGTTAGGTCCAATGTCATAAGTAAAAGATTGTTATGTCAAAATGTAAAAAAGCAAAAGAAAAGAAAAGATTATGATAAAGATTTTATTCTGTGGGTAATGGGGGCGGGACTAGATCAGCTTTAGCTTCTCCCACTTTCCCTTTCGGCCATGTTGTGTATTGTATTATTGAACTAAGATGAAGTGTGATGATGATGATTTAATGGACATGCCCGAAATAAACTAATTGATTGATTGATTGAACAGTTTCTGTCTCTAAAACACTTTAAACCGTTTCTGTTTCTACTCCACCTGCAGCGTTGGCGGCGTTGCCGGCGGAGACGAGCTGGTTGATGAGCGGCTGAGCTTTGGACAGTTCGACCGCCAGCTGTCGGCCCTTGAACATGGTCCCGTTGAGCGCGTCGATGGCCGCCATGGCCTCCTCCTTCCTCTCCATGTGCACGAAGGCGTAGCCCACGTTGGAGCACAACCGCGCTGTACAGACAGAACACAGTTTATTACTATTAGTAATATTACTATTATTACTGTAGTAATATTACTATTATTACTATCAGATAAATAAATACTGAACCGTCTTTCATGTTCACGTGAAACTTTTAATCTTTTACAATTATATGTGTAACGTTACGGGAAACGTGCAATACTGTAACGTAATAGTTGTTGTGACGGTTTGGCTGTCGTCGTCAAGGTGTTTATTATTATTATTTCACTAAGTGCAACAGTAAAGTTTAATTTACATCTAATGAAATTATTGTTAACTACCTATTCTCAAACAAACAGGTCACACAAACCAGGTTTCTACAAAACCAGACATGTGTCTATAAGATCTATTCTAGCAGAATATCTCTAACTATCTCTTAACTATCTCTATTAACCATCTCTATTAACTATCTCTATTTACTATCTATTAACTATCTCTATTAACTATCTCTATTTACTATCTATTAACTATCTCTATTATATCTTTATTAACGTTTGTAATGAGGTGAATTTCTTTTCTTCCATATCTGCTGTGATGCTAAGCCGTGTGAACTAAGTAAAGTAGTAAAATACCTTTGACTTTGTCACAGTCAAGGACTCGTCCGAAGGTGGAGAAGAGACCGTGCAGGTCGTCAGCTGAACTATCCCTTTAACCATCTCTATTATCTATTAACCATCTCTATTAAGGGTTAGGGTTATGTGAACTATAGAGCAACACGTGTTCCTCTCGTACCTTTGACTTTGTCACAGTCGAGGACTCGTCCGAAGGTGGAGAAGAGACCGTGCAGGTCGTCAGCTGAACTATCCCTTTAACCACCTCTATTATCTATTAACCATCTCTATTATCTATTAACCACCTCTATTATCTATTAACCATCTCTATTAAGGGTTAGGGTTATGTGAACTATAGAGCAACACGTGTTCCTCTCGTACCTTTGACTTTGTCACAGTCGAGGACTCGTCCGAAGGTGGAGAAGAGTCCGTGCAGGTCGTCAGCTGAACACGTCGCGCTCAGATTCCCCACGAACACTTTGGTGGAGTTCGGCGGCCGAGCGCGAGACTCCTCCACCACGAGCGGCCGGCCGCGGTACTCCTTACCGTCCAGGTGTCGGATGGCCCTGGGGGGACAACCGTTACCAGGGTTACCATCACCGTCATCACCGTTACCAGGGTTACCATCACCATCATCACCGTTACCAGGGTTACCATCACCGTTACCAGGGTTACCATCACCATCATCAGGTGCAAAGAATAAAAAGAAACAGCAGAAACATCTGAGTGAAGTTGGACGTGAACATGATAATTTATGTGATTAAAGAGATTAAATTGAAAACTCCGTCGGTTAGAGCTGGGTTAGGGCTGGGCGATACAACGATCTCGACACTGGGCCGCGATACATTTTTGATCGATTTCGATAATAAGCTACGGTCCTATTCCTCGATATCACATGAAAGTAAATATGCCCGACAGCAGCCGCTCACACTTCCATCTGATACTGATACTCCGCCTCCTGTCCTGAGCTGCAGCAGCTGCAGCTAAAGGGAGGAAGGATAAGATGGATGGATAGATAGATAGATAGATAGATAGGTAGATAGATAGATAGATAGATAGATAGATAGATAGATAGATAGATAGATAGATAGATAGATAGAACGATAGATAGATAGATAGATAGATAGATAGATAGATAGATAGATAGATAGATAGATAGATAGATAGATAGATAGAACGATAGATAGAACGATAGATAGATAGATAGATAGATAGATAGATAGATAGATAGATAGATAGATAGAACGATAGATAGATAGATAGATAGATAGATAGATAGATAGATAGATAGATAGATAGATAGATAGAACGATAGATAGATAGATAGATAGATAGAACGATAGATAGATAGATAGATAGATAGATAGATAGATAGATAGATAGATAGATAGAACGATAGATAGAACGATAGATAGATAGAACGATAGATAGATAGAACGATAGATAGAACGATAGATAGATAGAACGATAGATAGAACGATAGATAGATAGATAGATAGATAGATAGATAGATAGATAGATAGATAGATAGATAGATAGATAGATAGAACGACAGATAGATAGATAGATAGATAGATAGATAGATAGATAGATAGATAGATAGATAGATAGATAGATGTTGTAAAAGAGGGAGGAAACGAGTGGAGGTGGAGCCGATGGCGACTGAAGCGATGGTGAACGTGTGGCGCGTCAGTTCGTCTGTCCCGGCTAAAGAAGCCTGTCAGTGTGTCGTCATGGCGACCTGATGACACCACGGTCAGGAAGTGGAGGAAACACGGAGCTGCTGGTGACGTTTACTCTGCGGTAACACGTCCGTTTGCTCATGTACAGTGAAGAACGTGCGCTGGGCTCAGGCCCCTCAGGCTTCATGCTCCACGACATCCTGAACTTAAACTCTGATGAATCCAGATGTCTGACAGGTGTTGTGACTGAGGTCAGAGTCACACACACCTGGATTCATCAGAGCCTGTTAAGTTCAGGATGTCGTGGAGCTCGGCATGAAGTCTGTTGTCAGAGCAGCTAAACAGCTAAATATTTGTCTACAACCTGTTCAAATAACTAGAAAGACTAAAGCCTCATGATTGACACATTTTAGAGCTGATGTGTGGTAGAAAAAAGACAACAGAAAACAACAACAATGTAAATCAAATCAAACTGTGGATTATTGAACTGTTCCACCCTCAATGAACATTAAAGTGAACTCATGTCATCTCCCAAACTGAACACATTCTCTGGTTTCTTCAGGACTCAGTCAGGATGCTGCTTGAACCGGCAGCGTCAGCAAAAAATACATATCGAGACGATATCGAGAATCGATCAATATGGAAAAACATCGTGATAAAGTTTTGTGCCACATCGCCCAGCCCTACCGGCAGTGGCCCGTCCCATTGACTTCAGTGCAACATTTCTAGGGGCCGTTTACCTGTCGGCGGCGCCCTCGCCCTTCAGCGTGACGAAGGCGTACTGTCGGAGCAGCGAGCACGTGTTGATCTCTCCATACGGGGAAAACAGCTTCGTCAGCTCGTCGTGGGTCGCGTCCAGAGGAAGGTTCCCCACAAACAGCTTCACGTTGTCGCCGCTCATCTCGAACCACCGGGAATCTGCAGACGGAGAGACAAAGACGGAGAGATAAGAAGACAAGAAGACAGGACAGCAGGGTTTTATTTCACCTGGCAGGGTTAGGGTTACAAAATAAAAAGATTATAAAATAACACAGATAACACCGAAGCTTGGTTTTAAACCTACATTTGCAAGGTTAAGCTTAAAACTAATGTGTATTTCTGCTGCAGGTGTAAAACTACAGCATTCATTCACAAAGCAAGGAACTGAAAAGTTGTACAAGTTTGTCTCAGTTTAAGAAAATGTTTAAAAAAGAAAAGATAAGCGTCTACAAAAAAGAAGGAGGAAAAAAAGGAAAAGATAGATTAACGAGTGGTGTCTGCTGCTATTTTGTTTGTTTTCTTGTCATTACTATGTTTCATCATCTTTAATATTTTGAAACAGAGAATAATATTGGTGTTGAAGTAAGACAATGTAACTATACTAACAGAGAGGAGCAGCTACTATACGTTTACTTCATCCTGCTGCTTTTCATTCATGGTGACTATGTGTAGCTACATTATGTAAATATGTGCAACTATGTGAGAATGTAAACCATGAATGAAATAAATCGAAAATGAAATGAAAAATGAAATGAAATCTTAAAACACCAAATCAGAATCATTCAACTTCTAGAAAAGACAGAGATGGAAAAACCAAAATGATCAAAGTAGATGAGCAGGAAGAGAGTTTATAGTGAGTTAGTAATTAGTTTTATGTCCCTGAAGGAAGCACATGAACCAACATGAATAAATATCTGATTTATTTTATTTTTATTCTGCAGACTCACACACACATTAATCCGACACCTGTGATGACACACGTCCATGTTTCACCAGTTTCACGTGTGGACGTAGATGAAACATTTACGGACTCAGACTTTAACGTGAGATCAGAGTCTGGTTCTTTTATGTGAAGTGAAGATTCGTGTTTGAGACGAGAAACTTCAGGCAGAGACTTCAGTCTCTTCCAGAAGAGAGGAAATAAATAGTAGAAAATCCACTTTAAGGTTTTTATTTATTTTACTTCATTTCATCAGTAGATTTCTCCTAAACTCTCCAGGAGTTAGTCTGAGCCGTGTCATGTCAGGTGTCATTGTAAAGCTCTCTCTCCCCTGAACAATGATGTCATTTCCTTTGTATCATAGCAACAAATCCTAAAAGTAGGATTGACAACAACAATCTCTGTAGTTTTACAGTCCAAGTCTTTAAAGGCCGTTTCCTCAGAAAGAGTTTTTCAGACTCAGACTCCTCTCTAGAAATCTCCACTTCAGCAGCACTTACAGACACCAAACCTTCCACTTTGATCCCTTTCTATATTCTGAAGGTTTTTACAGAGGGGATTGTTGATATATCATTCACAGCCTCATTTATACAACATTTTATTACTACAAACATGAAGACATTAGCTAGATGTTTTAGGGCTGGTGACAGTATTTTCTTATTTACAGAGTGATACAAAGAGATATCCACAATCCTCCTCTGGAAAAACTAAAGACTCTAATATGTCAACAAAATAAAACCAAGCAGCTTCATCCATTGTTCAGATTTATGTTCTGGAAATATATGCAAATTAATACATTATTTAATTAGATATCGCCTCATTTACATATTTAAAAATAAAATGTAACATAACTTGTAATACAGAAACATTTGTCTTAATGTGAGTGGTAAACCTGAGAAGTTTCATGGTGAAATATGTTATTTAAATGTTTAGTTTAAATGTTTTCACCTTTAGTGAAACGACCTGTCAAACCAAACAGTTTTTATTCACAACTGAAGTCAATGCACCGCTGTTAGCTTAGCTTAGCCTAGCCTAGCCTAGCTCATTAAACCGCTTCAGTGTGTTAGCATGTTAGCATGCTGAAGCTAACTGCAGCTACACAACAGTAACATCAGTTAGTTTGATGTTTTATTATCTCAGTTAGATGAACAGTGAGCTCGGAGCTTCTGTCCGGTCCAACCGCAGCTTTAACCTTTTATATAAACACACACAGAGAGATATATAAACATATATATATATAAATAAACATATAAAACACGTCTGTGTCTTTAACGATGTAGCTCCGTTAGCGGCTACCGCTAATGCTAACATTAGCAGTGTTTTCAGAGGAACAAACCTTTATTTAAACCAGATATTGAACACTGGTGTGGTTGTGTTAAGGTGAATAAAGACGTGTTTAACTCCTCTCCTCCACACACGCAGCTAAACGCAGTGAAACGGGTTTAAATCAGATAAATGAGGTTTAAATGAGATGAACCGACAGCAGCAAACACACTCACCAACGCGGTCCCGGAGCTCGAGCCTTTCTACGTCACTTCCGCTTCCGGTTTGTGACGTCGCAGCGGCGGTTTGAACTCTTTGATCAAGTTAAATAAAAACTTTATTCACGTCTCTTAAAGAATAAACACGAACTGAGTTAACACGTTTTATTTATTAAAACTTTATTTAGAGTTGAACGTGGTTTCACTACGTCACAGTGACGTAGCTGATCCAGGTGTGGAGGGGGCGGGGCCTCGACGCGTCTCGACCTGCGGATCATCATCATCATCATCTTCATCATCATGGAGGAAGAAGCAGCGTGAAGCCGCGAGGAGCAGAACAGACCGAGGTAACACAACTATACAACTAACTACTAACAACTACACAACTACACAACTAACTACTAACAACTAACAACTACACACTAGAGGAGCAGAACAGACCGAGGTAACACAACTAACAACTACACAACTACACAACTAACAACTACACACTAGAGGAGCAGAACAGACAGAGGTAACACAACTACACAACTAACTACTAACAACTACACAACTACACAACTAACAACTACACAACTACACACTAGAGGAGCAGAACAGACAGAGGTAACACAACTACACAACTAACTACTAACAACTACACAAACACAACTAACAACTACACAACTACACACTAGAGGAGCAGAACAGACCGAGGTAACACAACTACACAACTACACACTAGAGGAGCAGAACAGACAGAGGTAACACAACTTACTGCTAACTATTAACAACTACACAACTACACAACTAACAACTACACACTAGAGGAGCAGAACAGACCGAGGTAACACAACTAACTACTAACAACTAACCGGTGTGTAGTTCTCTAGTTGTCAGTGTGTAGTTGTGAGTGTGTAGTTGTGTAGTTGTGAGTGTGTAGTTCTCTAGTTGTCAGTGTGTAGTTGTGTAGTTGTCAGTGTGTAGTGGACTCTCCCTGAGTCGAGGTGAGGTTGAGTTTCAGCTTCAGCTTTAATGACCAGGGTAAAGAACCTGAACATATGAGGAGGATTTAGTTTGGTATAAACATTGTTAACCACCACAGCCCGAAGGCTCAGTGGTCAGAGCAGCGACAACAGGTTAAAATCACCACCAGCCCGTTTGTGCTGACGATTTCAACAAGTCATTGTTTTCCCAGCAGAGCTACTTAGTTAGTGGTTTGCTGCTAATTATCAGTATAATATATATATAACATATATGAAGCTTTAAGGACCGTTCCTTCTTCTCCTGGGACCAACATTACCCACAATGCAACAGATCAACAGGGTTTAGATCTGGTCTCAGTGTGTAGTGGAGCTGGAGGTGTGTAGTTGTCAGTGTGTAGAGTGTGTAGTTGTGAGTGTGTAGCTGTGTAGGAATGCAGCAGCAGCAGCAAATCCAGACAGATGTTGACACATGACTGAGGAGGAAGCAGCTGATTGGCTGTAGAGGAGGAAGCAGCTGATTGGCTGTAGAGGAGGAAGCAGCTGATTGGCTGTAGAGGAGGAAGCAGCTGATTGGCTGAAGAGGAGGAAGCAGCTGATTGGCTGTAGAGGAGGAAGCAGCTGATTGGCTGTAGAGGAGGAAGCAGCTGATTGGCTGAAGAGGAGGAAGCAGCTGATTGGCTGTAGAGGAGGAAGCAGCTGATTGGCTGATTTACTTTTTATTAATATGTCATGTTTGTTGATTCAAAGCCTGTGTGTGTGTGTGTGTGTGTGTGTGTGTGTGTGTGTGTGTGTGTGTGTGTGTGTGTGTGTGTGTGTGTGTGTGTGTGTGTGTGTGTGTGTGCACCTCTCCATGTCTGGACTTGCTGTCCCTCCCAGTCCAGGTAGATTTATAACACAGGTGTGTGTGTGTGTGTGTGTGTGTGTGTCCTGTTGTAAATGTGACCACACAGGAAATGAAAGGGACGACAAGATTAGATTATTATCATAAATGTTTTATTGACATGTTTATAAAAGAATGCTTCTAATGAAAACAAGTGGCTCCTTTAGGAGTTCACCTAGAGATGTGTTTTCTGATGTTTACATAGAGAATGGAAAGTGATTTGTTAATACTGAGTAAGTACAAAAAAGAAATATGTGTTACCAGATTGTGGATATTTGATATTGAGCACAAAGTTGATGCCACTAGGGGCATGAAGACATCTCATTCTTGTATCTGATCGATCACTCTGTGCTCGACTGTTTCTGACTGTGACTCCAGGTGCTCGGGGATCGATTCTCTGTATGTTGTTGTTGAGTTGAGCGGCTACTAAAGTGAAGCACGAGTAACAGCCTCGCCTCCGAGTGTGTCATTTACTAGACCAGGGGGCCACACTGACTCCGATAAAGTGAGTGAAGGGCCACACGATTCCAAATCAAATTGAAACATCAAATATTTATTGCTGAATTATATATAATTATATATTAGCCTATATAACTACATATATTTGGTGGAAATGATTGCATTACAATAGGCTGACAGCCCACAATCATGTAATCGCATTTTCAACTTATATCCATCACAGATCAGTGAAGAAACATGCTGTATTATGATATAAATATGGACTCAAGGCAGATTGTTCTATCAAAACTTACTGACCATAAATGACTGCACCAATTAATAATGTTCACAGACACCTGAATATTATAATGAAGCACTCAGATCCTTTTCACTTCTGATTCAGTGAGACTGTTCTATTTGTATGTAGATGACCTTTTATTTATGAAGAAACACAAAACTCATTGCTGCTGCCTAACGGTGCGTTCACACCAAACGTGATGGACGCGATGCCATCGCCCGTAACGCCAGCATCGCGTCGCTTGACATATTTGTCACATTTTTCACCATCGCTTCATGGCTTCATGGCGCTATGATGCAACCCACCTCCCGCTGTTTTCTTTCTCTCCTCAACCATGGCTGAGAAATAATAATAAATATAAATACATATGAAATATTCACAAGGAGGAAGCTGTAGGTCCTCTGACCCTCTGCAGGTGTTATCTCTTTTTATTACGACCGCGGTAAAAGTACGAGGTTGTGTCATAAAGCTCCAGGAAACGGCCATGGAGGTATATTATTGATCTGAGGAAAACACACACAGCCCCGGGGTTGTTGTTGTTTTTACACAGCCACAGGTTCTCTGGAGGAGGTCTGGTGAGAGAGAACAGCCACAGTATCTTCTTCTCCTCCACCATGTGTTGAAATGTGTGTCTGCAGCTGTGTCTGTGACGTGGTTGAATATCAACACTGATTGGATGTCGCGGCAGCGTCACGCGATGTCGCTTGAAAAGTTCACATTTTTCAACTTCAAGCGATGGACGCGATGATGCGACGGCCGCGATGGACGCGTCATCGCTTCATCGCGTCGCTCGTATCGCCCGACGCGCCATCGCGTGTCATCACGTCATTTACATTGACTTTAATGGAAAGTTGTGGCGTTCATCGCGTTCATCGCGTTTGGTGTGAACGCACCGTCACAGCACCAACATGGGGAAAAAAGAGTGATTTGATTAGCTACAAGCGTAGCCACTGGTGGATGGAGGCTTCAGACGCACGTGGCTACAATCAGTCATATGGTCGATCACGTCAGAAAACCCAGCCATCTCATAAAATACTTTTAATCACAGTTTGCTAAACCTCAGTGTTTGGGAAATAATAATTAGGTGCCGTGATGGGGCTTTGTAACCGTCAGAAGTTATGACATGATTCAGCTGACGGAGGGTTGTGAAACACCGGCCCGGTCCCCCGGTCTCCCGCTGACAGGTCGCGGTGATCAGAAACTCTCTGTGGAGAAAACCTGCACCAGAGCGGCTTCTCTCTCTCCTCCGTCGGAGCTCCGGTGTCCGACAGAGGAAGAGACTGAGCAGAGTTCATCTCTGTCTTCTACCTGGAGGAGGTTACGTTGTTACGTTCTGTCTGTGATGTGCAGCTGCTGTCACTGTGTCAAACAGCTGATTAGTGGCATCAACGTAATAAAAGCAATCGGGTCATAATAGCAGTTCGGCCCGCGGGCCGGGTTGAGGCGGCATGTGGGCCGGGTCTGGCCCACGGGCCGTATAATGCCCATGAGAGACCCACAGTTCACACTTTAATAAGATACATACAATAACAAAACTACAACACACACAGCACACAACAGTCCTACGCAACATGGCGACCAGCAGACACATGGTGGCGCTGTTCGGCAGTATCTATGTTTCTATTCACCACTTTATTTTCCCATGATCCATTGCGTCACACCACCCCGGAAGTCGGTTGTTTACGTAGCAACAGCTAGCGGCTAACGTAGCAACCGGACATCCACAACTCTTGCGATTGGCTTTATGGTCGTTACAGGCTCCATTCATAAAATCTTTAACTTTCCTTGAGTTGTTTGTGCATCCAACAACAGCACATGTCGTACCGGAGGACATTCTATGAACTTGTAATAATAATAAAAACACTTCTAAGACAGACTGCTAGGCTAGCTCCATTCTGCTTGAAGTGAGACAGAAGTGCGCAACCGACTTGTCGGTGAATTGAGTGTCATGGCGACGCCCAGCGGCGTTCTACGGAAAGTGGTGAATAAGGCTCAGCTGTTTCCGTAGGAACGGTGACATCATCTGTGTTTAGATCTGTAGGAAACATGATGACATCAGCGACGTGACGTCATCATCGCGGTCGTTGTGCTGCACGAAGCCGTCGTTACACGGAGCATCGAGTCCACATTGTGATTTATTCCAGTCATAGTTAGTAGCACATATTTACATATTTACATAATGTAACGTTACATCGTCACCATGGCTACCAAGCAGATGAAGAAACAACAGAAGCTGCTTAGTCGTCTATAGTATTAACCTATAGTCCGTTTCTATAGTTACAACCATCAACACCGATATTATTATACACTATTTAAAACATGAAAGATGATGAAACATGTAACAACAACTAAACTGTGTGTGTGTGTGTGTCTGTGTGTGTGTAGATGGCGCAGCAGGAAGAACCTCTGTACGACTTCCCTGAGCCCGCGCGGCCGTCGGCGCGGCGCCGGTTGCCGTGCCAACGGGGCCGAGCGTCTCTAAGGAGCATCAGCGTCCTGGACCGACTCCGCCTCACCGTCACCGTGTGGCTGCAGCTGACCATCGCCCCGGCAACAGCACTACACATCCTGCAGAGAGAACCACCCGGGGTGACGCACAACACTACACACAACACAGACACACAACACAGACACACAACATCTACACATCCTGCAGAGAGAACCGCCCGGGGTGACGCACAACATCTACACAACATCTACACAACATCTACACAACACAGACACACAACACACTACACACTACACATCCTGCAGAGAGAACCACCCGGGGTGACGCACAACATCTACACAACACAGACACACAACACAGACACACAACATCTTTTCCATTTTGTTCTGTTTGTTTATTTAGGTGACAAACACCTACGACCTACGACCTGTCTATGGAGAAGATGTAGGTGTTCAGATGTGTGCATGTGTAGTGTGTGTTGTGTGTCTGTGTTGTGTAGATATTGTGCGTCAAACAATGAGTTCCCAAAACAAGGCCCCAATGGCAGAAATACAACAATTCATCGACAACAGAATTTAGACTTTTAGACTTTTATTTATTTGCACATAAAAACATCAAACAAGA
The DNA here is from genome assembly GCF_905171665.1 of Trachurus trachurus. Lineage (NCBI taxonomy): Eukaryota > Metazoa > Chordata > Actinopteri > Carangiformes > Carangidae > Trachurus > Trachurus trachurus. The sequence continues at coordinate 102,003 of NW_028155243.1, forward strand.
CATTGACTTCTCTGTCATCAGATAGATGTGAGGTTAGAACACGACCTCACCTTGACCTATCAGATAACTGAAGCACAGTCAAGAAATAATAATCACACACCTTGTGCAAGGTAGAGAAATAATTCCTCTTTCATAGTGGCAGGCAGCACACGAAACGACACGAAACGACACGAAACGACACGAAGCGACACGAAGCGACACAAAGCGACACGAAACGACACGAAGCGACACAAAGCGACACGAAACGACACGAAGCGACACGAAGCGACACGAAGCGACACAAAGCGACACAAAGCGACACGAAACGACACGAAGCGACACAAAGCGACACGAAACGACACGAAACGACACGAAGCGACACAAAGCGACACGAAACGACACGAAGCGACACGAAGCGACACGAAACGACACGAAACGACACGAAGCAACACGAAACGACACGAAGCAACACGAAACGACACGAAGCGACACAAAGCGACACGAAACGACACGAAACGACACGAAGCAACACGAAACGACACGAAACGACACAAAGCGACACAAAGCGACACGAAACGACACGAAGCGACACGAAACGACACGAAACGACACGAAGCGACACAAAGCGACACGAAACGACACGAAGCGACACGAAGCAACACGAAACGACACGAAACGACACGAAACGACACGAAGCAACACGAAGCGACACAAAGCGACACGAAACGACACGAAGCGACACAAAGCGACACGAAACGACACGAAGCGACACAAAGCGACACGAAACGACACGAAACGACACGAAGCGACACAAAGCGACACGAAACGACACGAAGCGACACGAAGCAACACGAAACGACACGAAACGACACGAAGCGACACGAAACGACACGAAACGACACGAAACGACACGAAACGACACGAAACGACACGAAGCAACACGAAACGACACGAAACGACACGAAACGACACGAAGCAACACGAAACGACACGAAACGACACGAAGCGACACAAAGCGACACGAAACGACACGAAGCGACACGAAACGACACGAAACGACACGAAGCGACACAAAGCGACACGAAACGACACGAAGCGACACGAAGCAACACGAAACGACACGAAACGACACGAAGCGACACAAAGCGACACGAAGCGACACAAAGCGACACGAAACGACACGAAACGACACGAAGCGACACAAAGCGACACGAAACGACACGAAGCGACACGAAGCGACACGAAACGACACGAAGCGACACGAAGCGACACAAAGCGACACGAAACGACACGAAGCGACACAAAGCGACACGAAACGACACGAAGCGACACAAAGCGACACGAAACGACACGAAGCAACACGAAGCGACACAAAGCGACACGAAACGACACGAAACGACACGAAGCGACACAAAGCGACACGAAACGACACGAAGCGACACGAAACGACACGAAGCAACACGAAACGACACGAAGCGACACAAAGCGACACGAAACGACACGAAACGACACGAAACGACACGAAACGACACGAAGCGACACAAAGCGACACGAAACGACACGAAACGACACGAAACGACACGAAGCAACACGAAACGACACGAAACGACACGAAACGACACGAAGCGACACGAAACGACACGAAGCGACACGAAACGACACGAAGCAACACGAAACGACACGAAGCGACACAAAGCGACACGAAACGACACGAAACGACACGAAACGACACGAAACGACACGAAACGACACGAAGCGACACGAAACGACACGAAACGACACGAAACGACACGAAGCGACACGAAACGACACGAAGCGACACGAAACGACACGAAGCGACACGAAACGACACGAAACGACACGAAACGACACGAAACGACACGAAGCGACACGAAGCGACACGAAGCAACACGAAGCAACACGAAACGACACGAAGCGACACAAAGCGACACGAAGCGACACAAAGCGACACGAAACGACACGAAGCGACACGAAGCGACACGAAGCGACACAAAGCGACACAAAGCGACACGAAGCGACACGAAACGACACGAAGCGACACAAAGCGACACGAAACGACACGAAGCGACACGAAACGACACGAAACGACACGAAACGACACGAAGCGACACGAAACGACACGAAACGACACGAAACGACACGAAGCGACACAAACGAAACGACACGAAGCGACACAAAGCGACACAAAGCGACACGAAAACGACACGAAAACGACACGAAGCGACACGAAGCGACACGAAGCAACACGAAGCGACACGAAACGACACGAAGCGACACAAAGCGACACGAAGCGACACAAAGCGACACGAAACGACACGAAGCGACACAAAGCGACACGAAACGACACGAAGCGACACGAAACGACACGAAACGACACGAAACGACACGAAACGACACGAAGCAACACGAAACGACACGAAACGACACGAAGCGACACAAAGCGACACAAAGCGACACGAAACGACACGAAACGACACGAAACGACACGAAGCGACACAAACGAAACGACACGAAGCGACACAAAGCGACACAAAGCGACACGAAAACGACACGAAAACGACACGAAGCGACACGAAGCGACACGAAGCAACACGAAGCAACACGAAACGACACGAAGCGACACAAAGCGACACGAAGCGACACAAAGCGACACGAAACGACACGAAGCGACACGAAGCGACACGAAGCGACACAAAGCGACACGAAGCGACACGAAACGACACGAAGCGACACGAAGCGACACGAAACGACACGAAGCGACACAAAGCGACACGAAACGACACGAAGCGACACGAAGCGACACGAAACGACACGAAACGACACGAAACGACACGAAGCGACACGAAACGACACGAAGCGACACGAAACGACACGAAACGACACGAAGCGACACGAAGCGACACGAAGCGACACGAAGCGACACGAAACGACACGAAACGACACGAAACGACACGAAGCGACACAAAGCGACACAAAGCGACACGAAGCGACACAAAGCGACACGAAACGACACGAAGCGACACGAAGCGACACGAAAACGACACGAAAACGACACGAAGCGACACGAAGCGACACGAAGCAACACGAAGCGACACGAAACGACACGAAGCGACACGAAGCGACACAAAGCGACACAAAGCGACACGAAACGACACAAAACGACACGAAACGACACGAAACGACACGAAGCAACACGAAACGACACGAAACGACACGAAACGACACGAAGCGACACGAAGCGACACAAAGCGACACAAAGCGACACAAAGCGACACGAAACGACACGAAGCGACACAAAGCGACACGAAACGACACGAAGCAACACGAAACGACACGAAGCGACACAAAGCGACACGAAACGACACGAAGCGACACGAAGCGACACGAAACGACACGAAACGACACGAAGCGACACAAAGCGACACGAAGCGACACAAAGCGACACGAAACGACACGAAGCGACACGAAGCGACACGAAGCGACACAAAGCGACACAAAGCGACACGAAACGACACGAAGCGACACAAAGCGACACGAAGCGACACAAAGCGACACGAAACGACACGAAGCGACACGAAGCGACACAAAGCGACACAAAGCGACACAAAGCGACACGAAACGACACGAAGCAACACGAAACGACACGAAACGACACGAAACGACACGAAACGACACGAAGCGACACAAAGCGACACGAAACGACACGAAACGACACGAAACGACACGAAACGACACGAAGCGACACGAAACGACACGAAACGACACGAAACGACACGAAGCGACACGAAACGACACGAAACGACACGAAGCGACACGAAACGACACGAAGCGACACGAAACGACACGAAACGACACGAAACGACACGAAACGACACGAAGCGACACAAACGAAACGACACGAAGCGACACAAAGCGACACAAAGCGACACGAAACGACACGAAGCGACACAAAGCGACACGAAACGACACGAAGCAACACGAAACGACACGAAACGACACGAAACGACACGAAGCGACACGAAACGACACAAAGCGACACAAAGCGACACGAAACGACACAAAAACGACACGAAGCGACACGAAGCGACACGAAGCAACACGAAGCGACACGAAGCAACACGAAGCAACACGAAACGACACGAAGCGACACGAAGCGACACAAAGCGACACGAAGCGACACAAAGCGACACGAAGCGACACGAAGCGACACAAAGCGACACAAAGCGACACGAAACGACACGAAGCGACACAAAGCGACACGAAACGACACGAAGCGACACAAAGCGACACGAAACGACACGAAGCGACACAAAGCGACACGAAACGACACGAAACGACACGAAGCGACACAAAGCGACACGAAACGACACGAAACGACACGAAGCGACACGAAGCAACACGAAACGACACGAAACGACACGAAGCGACACGAAACGACACGAAGCGACACGAAACGACACGAAGCGACACAAAGCGACACGAAACGACACGAAACGACACGAAACGACACGAAACGACACGAAGCAACACGAAACGACACGAAACGACACGAAGCGACACGAAGCGACACGAAACGACACGAAACGACACGAAGCGACACGAAACGACACGAAGCGACACGAAACGACACGAAACGACACGAAGCGACACGAAGCGACACGAAACGACACGAAACGACACGAAGCGACACGAAGCGACACGAAGCGACACGAAGCGACACAAAGCGACACGAAACGACACGAAGCGACACGAAGCGACACGAAACGACACGAAGCGACACGAAGCGACACGAAGCGACACGAAGCGACACGAAACGACACGAAACGACACGAAACGACACGAAGCGACACAAACGAAACGACACGAAGCGACACAAAGCGACACAAAGTGACACAAAGCGACACGAAAACGACACGAAAACGACACGAAGCGACACGAAGCGACACGAAGCGACACGAAACGACACGAAGCGACACGAAGCGACACAAAGCGACACGAAACGACACGAAGCGACACGAAGCGACACGAAGCGACACGAAGCGACACGAAACGACACGAAACGACACGAAACGACACGAAGCGACACGAAGCGACACGAAGCGACACGAAACGACACGAAACGACACGAAACGACACGAAGCGACACGAAACGACACGAAACGACACGAAGCGACACAAAGCGACACGAAACGACACGAAGCGACACGAAGCGACACGAAACGACACGAAACGACACGAAGCGACACATCAACACGGTTAAAAGTGTTTTCCTTCGACCAGCAGCACCCGGCACCGACTGTCCTCAGTTTAAATCACCGGTGTCAGTGGAGTGACAACAATAAAACCTGACACATACTAAACACCAAAATAAATAAATAAAACAGCTCCTACAGCTACTACCCCCCCCACCCCCCCCCCGTTGTAAACTCTCCCAGTGTGTCAATAGTAAATATCTTTGTTTCCCCTTTTCACTCTGAATAAAACACTGATGTTGATGAACATATTGAAGAAGAGAGTTTCATGTTTAACTTTATGTCTTTAGGAGATAATTTCATCTTCCACTGGATGAACTGTTAAACACATTAACACACATCTGGACCGGGGGGGGGTCACACACACACACACACACACACACACACACACACACACACACACACACACACACACTCACTGACTCGTTGTGTTGTGTTGTGTTACAGACGTTCCTGGTGAGGAAGTCTCGGACGTCGCGGAGGAACGTGTTGTGCGTCCGCCTGGCCGACGACAGCGTCCCGTCCTTCGTGCAGCAGTTTGGCATCAGAGAGGAACTCAGCAGTGAGACTCGTTACACAACTACACAACAACACAACAACACAACACGTTTTATCTGCACTAAGACGTTACTGTAGCCAGGCTGATTCAACACATGTATGTATGTGTATATAATGTGTATGTGTAGCTATACAGTATGTAGCTCTGGTCACGTATCAAACCAAGCAGATGTTTCTCTCTGGTTGCACTCGACTAACTTCAGCACCATGCACACAGACAGGAATAATAAACCAGTGTAGTTGTAATAGACTAAAAGATGCTTCATATATAGTTGTGTTATAGTTTACAGATCACAGCAGTGGAACGGTGTCGCTGCTTCGATCAGATTTATTACTAAGTAATATTAATTCTCCGTCTGCAGCTGTGACTCTGGAGACGTCGGCCATCAGCTTCCCAGATCTTCCCAGACTCGTCTCCTTCTACTGCGTCAGCAGGTCGGAGCTCTTCATCCTCCTCCTCTTCATCACTGATGCTCTATAAATACGTGTTGTTCCTTTAACATGCACCGTCTGACTGTCTGTTAGAGATGTGTTACCGTTGTTATATAAATACTAGGGCCGGGACTTTAACGCGTTAATTACGATTAATTAATAACACAAAAATGTACGCGTTAAAAAAATGTACGCATTTTAATCGCACTTATTAAAAAAAATTGATTTTTTTTTTTTCTCACCTGTGTCTACCATGGATGTATTATATTAACGGTGTCTACGTGCGGTGCGCCCACACGCGAGAGAGGCGGCAGTTTGAGAGGCTGACTGGCAGAGATGAGAGCTGGTGAAACGCTAGCATGGTTATTTAAAACACCATCTCTGATCTCTGCCTGCACATAGATACACAGACACGGGCGCACGCTAATTGCTCAGCTGCAGCGCTATATCTATGACCTGTCACTGTCACAGGTGCAGCTCATCTCATTATGATAGGACTTCACCCTCAGAGCTCTGTCTTCAGACTGTCCTGACCTGTCCCTGAACATCACACAGGGACAACATGGAGCTGTGTGATTGGTTACTGAGTTTTATTAGTGTTTACATCAGGCTGAGTTCAACAAATCAGTTTATGCTACTGTGATTTAAGTAGCCTAGTTAAATACTACAGTAATCATCATAGTGTATTGGAAGGAAAGACCATTTAATCTGTATGTATCAAATATCGATTCATGAATTCATTGATCATTTGCATCCCTAGTCTGTTGGTCTTGGTTAAGTACCACCTTGAATGCTTAAGCTTATGTATTCAGTCATTCAATGGTATACTAAAATCCATGTGAAAAAAATGCTTCTCACTGTTCTCAGGTCAAATATTTATATGCGATTAAAATGCGATTAATTGCGATTAATTAATTACACAGCCTCTAATTAATTAGATTCATTTTTTTAATCGAGTCCCGGCCCTAATAAATACGTGTTGTTCCTTTAACATGCACCGTCTGACTGTCTGTTAGAGATGTGTTGCCGTTCCCCCTGGAGCTTCCTGAAGCCATCGCCAAGGCAACGTCCCACAAGGAGCTGGAATCCATCTCACACATGGGAGTAGGTCGGTGCCGCACTTCCTGTTTCCTCACGTTTAGACACTACCTGAAGATCCTGAGGATTAACGGCTGTATTTACATAACACACACACACACACACACACACACACACACACACACACACACACACACACACACACACACACACACACACTGTACATGAAGTAATTACCTTCCAGCTGTGGGTTAACAAACATTAAGGGCGTTTTCCCACCAGGCTCGTTAAAGTATTTAAAGAGTTAAAATATTTAAGGACTCCATGTGAACGCAGCATAAATCTGACCTGAGGTCTGATAACTGGTCATATCTGTCCTCCTAGCAACCGTGGTCGTCATGCAAGTCGACAGATCCGTACTCAGACAAAACCAAGATCACACATTTAATAAAAACCACCATGTTTTGAACATATTCACATACGAGGTGGTTTAGAGTGTCTGTGATCATGATCTGTAAAAAAAAACGATTTTGACGAGTTTTCTCGCCAACGTTCGGACAATGTCGAGAAAACTTGGCAAAGGTTGCAAAAGAGTTAAAGCAGATATCAGTGGAATGTTTTTGTTAATATAAGTCCTAAATAGTCCTATTTTCCGTCAGCAATCACTTACATGAAGTATTTCAGCCTAAACACGAGTCTCTCCGTCACTCTGCTCTGCTGTAACCCGAGGAGAAAATTTTCCTTGTGGGATACAAGTGTTATCCAATGAGGAGAGAGAACGGCATGAAGGGCTGTGTGTGCAGCCAAGGGATGCGCGTGAATGTGGTGACGTAGCACGAGGACCAATTGATGCCTGACAAGGGCGGGGGCTGCTAACTCATGGTGCGTTCAAAGAAACTCGTACTTTGTGTTTTTCCTTCCTGTGAAGTCATACCAGTTCGATCTGGTACGAGTTCACGGGTCGGAAGTTACGAGTGGCCGTTATAGGGAACTTTCACAGACAACAGGATGGTAAAAACACGAGCTACGGGTTACCTGGAACGCTACCAAGTCGTAGTTGTGACTTGAAGCTGTAACTTACGGTTTCAAAAGCCTGCCTTGAACGCAGCATTAGCCGAAACGGCCGCGAAGCTGATATCTGCTTTAAAGTGACGTAAACCAGCTTAATGGGAGGACTGGATGGCAGACTGGTTCATAGGAAGAGAGGGCAGACCAGCTTAATGGGAGGACTGGATGGCAGACTGGTTCATAGGAAGGGAGGGCAGACCAGCTTAATGGGAGGACTGGATGGCAGACTGGTTCATAGGAAGAGAGGACAGACCAGCTTAATGGGAGGACTGGATGGCAGACTGGTTCATAGGAAGAGAGAGCAGACCAGCTTAATGGGAGGACTGGATGGCAGACTGGTTCATGTGAAGGAGGGCAGACCAGCTTAATGGGAGGACTGGGTGGCAGACTGGTTCATAGGAAGAGAGGGCAGACCGGCTTAATGGGAGGACTGGGTGGCAGACTGGTTCATGGGAAGGGAGGGCAGACCATCTTAATGGGAGGACTGGATGGCAGACTGGTTCATAGGAAGCAAGGGCAGACCAGCTTAATGGGAGGACTGGGTGGCAGACTGGTTCATGGGAAGAGAGGGCAGACCACCTTAATGGGAGGACTGGATGGCAGACATGTTCATGGGAAGAGAGGGCAGACCAGCTTAATGGGAGGACTGGGTGGCAGACTGGTTCATAGGAAGAGAGGACAGACCAGCTTAATGGGAGGACTGGATGGCAGACTGGTTCATAGGAAGAGAGGACAGACCAGCTTAATGGGAGGACTGGATGGCAGACTGGTTCATAGGAAGAGAGGGCAGACCAGCTTAATGGGAGGACTGGATGGCAGACTGGTTCATAGGAAGGGAGGGCAGACCAGCTTAATGGGAGGACTGGATGGCAGACTGGTTCATAGGAAGAGAGGACAGACCAGCTTAATGGGAGGACTGGATGGCAGACTGGTTCATGTGAAGGAGGGCAGACCAGCTTAATGGGAGGACTGGGTGGCAGACTGGTTCATAGGAAGAGAGGGCAGACCGGCTTAATGGGAGGACTGGGTGGCAGACTGGTTCATGGGAAGGGAGGGCAGACCATCTTAATGGGAGGACTGGATGGCAGACTGGTTCATAGGAAGCAAGGGCAGACCAGCTTAATGGGAGGACTGGGTGGCAGACTGGTTCATGGGAAGAGAGGGCAGACCACCTTAATGGGAGGACTGGATGGCAGACATGTTCATGGGAAGAGAGGGCAGACCAGCTTAATGGGAGGACTGGGTGGCAGACTGGTTCATAGGAAGAGAGGACAGACCAGCTTAATGGGAGGACTGGATGGCAGACTGGTTCATAGGAAGAGAGGACAGACCAGCTTAATGGGAGGACTGGATGGCAGACTGGTTCATAGGAAGAGAGGGCAGACCAGCTTAATGGGAGGACTGGGTGGCAGACTGGTTCATGGGAAGAGAGGGCAGACCAGCTTAATGGGAGGACTGGATGGCAGACATGTTCATGGGAAGAGAGGGCAGACCAGCTTAATGGGAGGACTGGATGGCAGACTGGTTCATAGGAAGAGAGGACAGACCAGCTTAATGGGAGGACTGGATGGCAGACTGGTTCATAGGAAGAGAGGGCAGACCGGCTTAATGGGAGGACTGGGTGGCAGACTGGTTCATGGGAAGAGAGGACAGACCAGCTTAATGGGAGGACTGGATGGCAGACTGGTTCATGGGAAGAGAGAGCAGACCAGCTTAATGGGATGACTGGATGGCAGACATGTTCATGGGAAGAGAGGGCAGACCAGCTTAATGGGAGGACTGGGTGGCAGACTGGTTCATGGGCAGAGATGGCAGACCAGCTTAATGGGAGGACTGGATGGCAGACTGGTTCATAGGAAGAGAGGACAGACCAGCTTAATGGGAGGACTGGATGGCAGACTGGTTCATAGGAAGAGAGGGCAGACCAGCTTAATGGGAGGACTGGATGGCAGACTGGTTCATAGGAAGGGAGGGCAGACCAGCTTAATGGGAGGACTGGGTGGCAGACTGGTTCATAGGAAGAGAGGACAGACCAGCTTAATGGGAGGACTGGATGGCAGACTGGTTCATAGGAAGAGAGGGCAGACCAGCTTAATGGGAGGACTGGATGGCAGACTGGTTCATGGGAAGAGAGGACAGACCAGCTTAATGGGAGGACTGGGTGGCAGACTGGTTCATGGGAAGGGAGGGCAGACCAGCTTAATGGGAGGACTGGATGGCAGACTGGTTCATGTGAAGGAGAGCAGACCAGCTTAATGGGAGGACTGGATGGCAGACTGGTTCATAGGAAGAGAGGGCAGACCAGATTAATGGGAGGACTGGATGGCAGACTGGTTCATAGGAAGAGAGGACAGACCGGCTTAATGGGAGGACTGGGTGGCAGACTGGTTCATGGGAAGAGAGGGCAGACCAGCTTAATGGGATGACTGGATGGCAGACATGTTCATGGGAAGAGAGGGCAGACCAGCTTAATGGGAGGACTGGGTGGCAGACTGGTTCATGGGCAGAGATGGCAGACCAGCTTAATGGGAGGACTGGATGGCAGACTGGTTCATAGGAAGAGAGGACAGACCAGCTTAATGGGAAGACTGGATGGCAGACTGGTTCATAGGAAGAGAGGGCAGACCAGCTTAATGGGAGGACTGGATGGCAGACTGGTTCATAGGAAGGTAGGGCAGACCAGCTTAATGGGAGGACTGGGTGGCAGACTGGTTCATAGGAAGAGAGGACAGACCAGCTTAATGGGAGGACTGGATGGCAGACTGGTTCATAGGAAGAGAGGGCAGACCAGCTTAATGGGAGGACTGGATGGCAGACTGGTTCATGGGAAGGGAGGGCAGACCAGCTTAATGGGAGGACTGGATGGCAGACTGGTTCATGTGAAGGAGAGCAGACCAGCTTAATGGCAGTACTGGATGGCAGACTGGTTCATAGGGAGGACAGACCAGCTTAATGGGAGTACTGGATGGCAGACTGGTTCATAGGAAGAGAGGGCAGACCAGCTTAATGGGAGGACTGGGTGGCAGACTGGTTCATAGGAAGCAAGGGCAGACCAGCTTAATGGGAGGACTGGGTGGCAGACTGGTTCATGGGAAGAGAGAGTAGACCAGCTTAATGGGAGGACTGGATGGCAGACTGGTCCATGGGAAGGGAGGGTAGACCAGCTTAATGGGAGGACTGGATGGCAGACTGGTTCATAGGAAGCAAGGGCAGACCAGCTTAATGGGAGGACTGGGTGGCAGACTGGTTCATAGGAAGCAAGGGCAGACCAGCTTAATGGGAGGACTGGGTGGCAGACATGTTCATGGGAAGAGAGGGCAGACCAGCTTAATGGGAGGACTGGGTGGCAGACTGGTTCATGGGCAGAGATGGCAGACCAGCTTAATGGGAGGACTGGATGGCAGACTGGTTCATGGGAAGAGAGGACAGACCAGCTTAATGGGAGGACTGGATGGCAGACTGGTTCATAGGAAGAGAGGGCAGACCAGCTTAATGGGAGGACTGGATGGCAGACTGGTTCATGGGAAGGGAGGGCAGACCAGCTTAATGGGAGGACTGGATGGCAGACTGGTTCATGTGAAGGAGAGCAGACCAGCTTAATGGGAGGACTGGATGGCAGACTGGTTCATAGGGAGGACAGACCAGCTTAATGGGAGGACTGGATGGCAGACTGGTTCATAGGAAGCAAGGGCAGACCAGCTTAATGGGAGGACTGGATGGCAGACTGGTCCATGGGAAGGGAGGGTAGACCAGCTTAATGGGAGGACTGGATGGCAGACTGGTTCATAGGAAGCAAGGGCAGACCAGCTTAATGGGAGGACTGGGTGGCAGACTGGTTCATAGGAAGCAAGGGCAGACCAGCTTAATGGGAGGACTGGATGGCAGACTGGTTCATGGGAAGAGAGAGCAGACCGGCTTAATGGGAGGACTGGATGGCAGACTGGTTCATAGGAAGAGAGGGCAGACCAGCTTAATGGGAGGACTGGGTGGCAGACTGGTTCATGGGAAGAGAGAGCAGACCAGCTTAATGGGAGGACTGGATGGCAGACTGGTTCATAGGAAGAGAGGACAGACCAGCTTAATGGGAGGACTGGATGGCAGACTGGTTCATGGGAAGAGAGAGCAGACCAGCTTAATGGGAGGACTGGATGGCAGACTGGTTCATAGGAAGAGAGGGCAGACCAGCTTAATGGGAGGACTGGATGGCAGACTGGTTCATGGGAAGGGAGGGCAGACCAGCTTAATGGGAGGACTGGATGGTAGACTGGTTCATAGGGAGGACAGACCAGCTTAATGGGAGGACTGGATGGCAGACTGGTTCATAGGAAGAGAGGGCAGACCAGCTTAATGGGAGGACTGGATGGCAGACTGGTTCATGGGAAGGGAGGGCAGACCAGCTTAATGGGAGGACTGGATGGCAGACTGGTTCATAGGAAGCAAGGGCAGACCAGCTTAATGGGAGGACTGGGTGGCAGACTGGTTCATAGGAAGCAAGGGCAGACCAGCTTAATGGGAGGACTGGATGGCAGACTGGTTCATAGGAAAGGGGGGCAGACCAGCTTAATGGGAGGACTGGATGGCAGACTGGTTCATGGGGAGGACAGACCAGCTTAATGGGAGGACTGGATGGCAGACTGGTTCATAGGGAGGACAGACCAGCTTAATGGGAGGACTGGATGGCAGACTGGTTCATGGGAAGAGAGAGCAGACCGGCTTAATGGGAGGACTGGATGGCAGACTGGTTCATGGGAAGGGAGGGCAGACCAGCTTAATGGGAGGACTAGATGGCAGACTGGTTCATGGGAAGGGAGGGCAGACCAGCTTAATGGGAGGACTGGATGGCAGACTGGTTCATGTGAAGGAGAGCAGACCAGCTTAATGGGAGGACTGGATGGCAGACTGGTTCATGGGAAGAGAGAGCAGACCGGCTTAATGGGAGGACTGGATGGCAGACTGGTTCATGGGAAGGGAGGGCAGACCAGCTTAACCTCTTCATGCAGAGGCCATTTTTGGCAATTTCCGCCTGTTTTTGTATCACTGCAATTAAAGCTTTTTATTTACAGAAGTACTAATCCCACAACTATGGTTAATGGCTTTAATGAAAGAAAACCTTTGTCCCTTTACATCTATATCTATAAAATATTGAATTGAGTCATTCCATAAAAAAATGGGCTTCTGAAATTACAATTTTTTTTTGAAAAAAAAAAAAAAAACGAGTTTGAAATTTTTGGTGAAAAGGTGATATATCAAAATCCTAATTATAAAACAGGTTGAATTTTACATATATGGTTCACACACTCCCTGTCCACATATGTACCAAATTTTAGGTTGATATGTAAAACTACTGAGGCACTATAGAGTTTTTCCAAACAGTGTCCCTTGGCGATGTACAGCGTGCAAAAACTGTCCAAAATTGTCCAATTTGGCTAAAATGCACACTGCAAGATTTTAGTGAGATTTTTTTTTTCCAACAGATAACTTACTGGGGCCAATCACATACTTGATGGCTTTTAGGAACACCAGTTACATAAGTAAAATGCCATTTGAAAATTTAATTTATGGGGATGAATATTTAGTGTCCAAAACCCATCCAAACATGAATTTACCTATTTTCGCCTGTATTATATTGTTATTTCCCTTTAAAACTCCAGAAGTAAACATCCCACAACCATCAGTGATGGCTTAAATTATCAAGGACATTTGAAATAGTTCATTTTGTCTTTTATTATTATTTTAATTAAACTTGGGGCAGTAAAAACACACTTTCTGTGTCGACTTGTATTGCTTACATGTTGACACTAGGGGGAGAGGGAACCACATGAACCAGCTGGGTGCAGACTTAAGCTTTGCCCAATCAGGGATCATTATACATCAGGTCACACCTTAGAGTCTCTGCTATTGGACCAAAAAGTTTTCACCCCCGTGACTTTGATTGACAGGCGACGAGAGATGCGCAAAGCGGGTGCGCAGTCTGACGGATAATAGCTCATAGCATTAGCACTGCGGGTAAACGTAACCATTAATGGATTATCTGGTCACGATGGATTAAATGGCCCATGCCTGTTTTGTCGAGCACATCTTCAGCTTTAACAAGAGGGTAAGCTTGTAATTTTATTCAGTGTTTTAGTGGGTCTGTGACTGACAAATGTCCGTCTTTTTCGGCACTCGAAAATGACTTCCGGGTTTGTTTGTGTTGAGTGAGCAGGCTTGTTTAAACCTTTAATGGGGTAAAAACTGCATTTTTGTGCTTTGCTTTTGATTATATGACAGTTTATGATTTTTTGGTGGTGAAAGAAGAGGTGTACAGATGGTACATATATGTTAAAATCACCTTCGTTGTTGACGTGACGTCGCTTGTGGGCTGCCGTAGTCTGATATTGTTTGAGACATTTTCAGTGACTGTGAAAAAACCGTAGCACCTAGAAACTTCATTTTTTTTTCTACATGTTGCCGAAGGTGTCCTTAAAAGGTCTGTGGTGGAGTTTTCATTACAGCATGCATACTTTTCGTTGTATTAAGGACGCCGTTCATGTGTTATTGATTTGGGACGCCGGCGTCCCAACCACTAGGGGGCCTGCGTGAACAGGTTAAGCATTTTCAGGTTGGGCTTCAGAGTTTCTACCTTCTTTCAGCCAATATCTTATATCCAAATCAGACCGACTGAGACACAGGTATTCCCAGGTCTTAGGTTGGCCATGTGCTACCTACGCACCTATGGCCTTTGGTGACTCAACTTCTGTGGCAACTGTAAAGAGTGGGTGTACCAGCAATATTCCATTTTGGTGGCAGACTGGTTCATGGGAAGGGAGGGCAGACCAGCTTAATGGGAGGACTGGATGGTAGACTGGTTCATAGGGAGGACAGACCAGCTTAATGGGAGGACTGGATGGCAGACTGGTTCATAGGAAGAGAGGGCAGACCAGCTTAATGGGATGACTGGATGGCAGACTGGTTCATAGGGAGGACAGACCAGCTTAATGGGAGGACTGGATGGTAGACTGGTTCATAGGAAGAGAGGGCAGACCAGCTTAATGGGAGGACTGGATGGCAGACTGGTTCATAGGAAGAGAGGGCAGACCAGCTTAATGGGAGGACTGGATGGTAGACTGGTTCATAGGAAGAGAGGACAGACCAGCTTAATGGGAGGACTGGATGGCAGACTGGTTCATAGGAAGAGAGGGCAGACCAGCTTAATGGGAGGACTGGATGGCAGACTGGTTCATAGGGAGGACAGACCAGCTTAATGGGAAAAAATGGTTCAGAGCTACCTGAACCAGCCATAACTAAAAGCCCTGTCATAAAGGAAGGTCTTAAGTCTAGACTTAAATGTAGTTCGAGTGTCTGCCTCTTTGACCCATGGAGAGAGCTGGTTCCACAGTAATAAAGATTATAAACCCTGAACCTACAAAGTGATTAATGAGGTGAAAACCAGTTTCAGTGAATAAAACCAACGTGTTTGTTTCCAGAGTTCTGGAGTTCCCACCTGAACGTCCGCGGACCGCGAGACGCTGCAACGCTCCAGACGGAGAAGAAGCCAGAGGCCGGAAGCTCAGCGCCGCCGACCGCTGCTCCTCCTCCTCCTCTTCCTCCTCCTCCTCCTCCTCCTCCTCTTCCTCCTCTTCCCTCCAGCTCTGAACCTCCTCAGACCGACTCCGACCGACCGGCTGAAGCGGCGCCGGTCTCCACGGCGACGGTGTTCCACCAGTTCTGCCCCATCGCCACGCGCGGCCCCAGAGAGCTGGACTGTGGCTCGGGCCTCGGAGCGCTGTGCTTCGTCAACCCGCTGTTCCTCCAGGCTCAGACGGCGCTCTGCCGCCGCCGCATGTTCAAGCGCAGCCTCAAGGTCCGCGTCTCCATGGAAACCTCCACCATGCTGTCGCCGCCGCTGGCCCCGCCCCCGCCGCCGCCGCTGCTGCCCAAGACCAAGAAGAGATGTAGAGGACGAGGAGTCGCTCAGCGGCCAATAGGAGCCATGGAGACGGTCTCCGTGGCGACGGCTCAGCCAATAGGAGCCGTGGAGACGGTCCCAGAGGAGTCAGACTACATGCAGCCGAGCAGCTTCTCTCTCTCTCCGTACCTCTCTCCTTCTCTCTCCCTCCTCCCTCACGTCTCTCCTTCCCTCTCTCCTTCCCTCTCTCCTTCCCTCTCTCCTTATCAGTCTCCTTCCCTCTCTCCTTATCAGTCTCCTTCTCCTTCTCCTAAGGCTCCTCTGTCTCTCTCTCCTTTCACCTCCTCACCCTCCTCCCAGCTGCCAGAGGAGGTTTATCACTCTCCTCCTTCTCCTTCTGCTGCTCCTCCTGCTCCTCCTCCTTCAAGACCCGACCAGCAGAGACCAGAGAGAGACGCTGAGGGAGCAGATGGAGACGAGGAGGAGCAGGAGGAGGAGGAGGAGGAGCAGGAGGAGGAGGAGGAGGAGGAGCAGGAGGAGGAGGAGGAGTCTCTGGTTTTACAGATGGCTGCTGCTTCTCTGAAGGACTCGGACGGCTGCAGTTCCCTCAGCAGCCTGGAGGAGGCAGCAGAGACTCTGACCTCTAGTAACCCCTAGTGACCACTAGTAACCCCTAGTGACCACTAGTGGTTCTTGGTAAAAACTGCAACAGCTTCTTAAAAATGATCAAATATAGTTTTATTTCCTGACCTTTACAGACATTTATCATTGAACTGGATTATTGATTATTGAACCGTCACTGTTGCCCAAACTACAGAATCTAAGGTTTTTTCACACTTACTGGTTCGGACACTGGCAGAGCTTTATGTTTCCATGACGACTGACCATCTCATGTTTCCATGACTCCCGAGAAGCAACGCTAAACTTTTACAATGGAGACACTAGTACGCTGTACAACACGTAGGCGCTGCTGAGTGAACTACGGGAACCAGGATGTTATATTTGCCTTTAGAGCCGTTAATAAATAACAATGATCCAATTAAAAAGGCTTTTTCTGTTTCTGTCCAGTTGGTTTGGGACTTTCTTGCCCCCCCCGTGGGCCAAACAGAGCTTCTTCAGATTCTCTGTCTTATTAAAATAAACTGAAAGTGAATCTCAGATTGTAAAGTGAAGTTCATTAAAAACGTTTGAAAATGGCCTCTAATGGCCTTCTAAGAAACCACCAGCCCAATTTCAACCAAACTTCTGCGTTGGACTCCCCTCGGCCCCCCAGATGACATATTCGAATTTGGAGAAATTTGGAGAACTTTGAAGATATTTGATTTTTGGTAAAAAAAAACCTTCTCAACACCCGCGGGGCTTAGAAATGTTCGAAAATCACCTCGCTCGTTTTCTCCTAAACCATTAGCCCGATTTCAACCAAACTTCTGGGTTGGATTCCCCTCAGCCCCCACGATAACATATTCGAAATTTGATTCATTTTGATTTTTGGTCAAAAAAACCTTTCTCGACACCCACGGGGCTTAAAACTGTTCGAAAATGGCTTTGGTCGTTTTCTAAGAAACCACCAGCCCAATTTC
The DNA here is from genome assembly GCF_905171665.1 of Trachurus trachurus. Lineage (NCBI taxonomy): Eukaryota > Metazoa > Chordata > Actinopteri > Carangiformes > Carangidae > Trachurus > Trachurus trachurus. The sequence goes on from NW_028155243.1 coordinate 119,819, forward strand.
AACCAAACTTCTGCGTTGGACTCCCCTTGGCCCCCCAGATGACATATTCAAATTTTAAGGAATTTTAAGAAATTTTATCCAATTAGATTTTTGGTCAAAAAACACTTTCTCGACACCCGCAGGGCCTAAAAATGTTCAAAATGGCCTCGGCCGTGGTGCGGTGCGTGGTGCAGTGGGTAGAGCGGCCGCCCCATGTAGAGGCTACAGTACTCGCCGCAGGCGTCCCTGGTTCGAATCCCGCGTCGGGCAGACCTTTCCTGCATGTCATTCCCCCTCTGTCTGCCTCCCCCTTTCCTGTCTATCTCTACTGTGCTATCAAATAAAGGCAAAAAGCCAAAAAATATACTTCCAAAAAAAAAAAAAAAAAAGGCCTCGGCCGTTTACTCCAATTTCTCCAATTCTCCGATTTCAACCAAACTTCTGCGTTGGACTCCCCTCGGCCCCCCCAGATGACGATCGAAATTTGATTTATTTTGATTTTTGGTCAAATACCCAGGGGGCAAAATCCCAGTTTTTTTAAAAACGGACACAGAGCGTTGTAAAAGGTTTGACAGCAGAAATGATATGTAGGAACTTGAAGGATTAAAACCTGGTGGACAACCTGGTCAACTAGCTGCTGGAAAGCTACAGGGGCCAAAACCCCTTTCTTGGGTCACTTTGCTGGCGAAATGATGTAAATGCAAATATCTAGGTACTACAATGGCATAAATAGTCATACAACTATAACATTTGGCAGAGAGTATCTTGACACATAGGGGGAGGCATGAAAAAAAGATTATGGGGTTTGTTGCAACTCAATTTTAAGATATCACCCTCAACATCCCAAAAAAGACCCAAAAAAAGTACTGTTCGCCTGACAAATTCTCATGAAAATTATTATTTTTCAGCACTTTATGGAGAATATCTATGCCTAACATGTATATAGAAAATTTCCTTAATTCATAAGCTTCCATTTGAGTCCAAGATAGCCTTTCTACTAGCTACTGGAAAGCTACAGGCTGTCTCCAAACAATGCAACACCTATTGTGGAAAAACTCCATGTTAACTGGCCTGTAACCAGAAACCATTCTATTTCTGGTCTCCTCTAAGTGACCGTTGGCCACAGCAAGTGGGGCTTTGGAGATAGAAAGGCTATCTTGAACTCAAATGGAAGCTTATGAATTAAGGAAATTTTCTATGTTAAGCATAGATATTCTCCATAAAGTGCTGAAAAATAATAATTTACATGAGAATTTGTCAGGCGAACAGTACTTTTTTTGGTCTTTTTTGGGATGTTGAGGGTGATATCTTAAAATCGAGTTGCAACAAACCCCAGAATCTTTTTTTCATGCCTCCCCCTATGTGTCAAGATACTCTCTGCCAAATTCTATAGTTGTATGACTATTTATGCCATTGTAGTGCCTAAATATTTGCATTTACATCATTTCGCCAGCAAAATGACCCAAGAAAGGGGTTTTGGCCCCTGTAGCTTTCCAGCAGCTAGTTGACCAGGTTGTCCACCAGGTTTTAATCCTTCAAGTTCCTACATATCATTTCTGCTGTCAAACCTTTTACAACGCTCCATGTTTGCCCCCTGGGTAAAAGAAACTTTCTCCACACCCACGGGTCTTAGAAATGTTCGAAAATGGCCTCGGTCATTTTCTAAGAAACCACCAGCCCAATTTCAACCAAACTTCTGCGTTGGAGTCCCCTCGGCCCCCCAGATGACATATTCGAATTTGGAGAAATTTTGAGAACTTTGAAGATATTTGATTTTTGGTTAAAAAAAAAAACATTCTCAACACCCGCGGGGCTTAGAAATGTTCGAAAATCACCTCGGTCGTTTTCTCCTAAATAGGGATGGGTATCGAAAACCGGTTCCTCTTCGGAACCGGTTCCAGCTTGGATCAATTCTTGGAATCGTGTGCGTGTCTGCTTTAACGATTCCCTTATCGATTCCGTTTGGTTCAGAAACTCGCGCATTAACTCATTGAGTGCCAACCACGTAATTTCTCGTTTTTCGTTCCCATGCGTTGAGTGCCAAAAACGTAATTTTACGTTTTTGGCTTTTTTTTTAAATTATGAAAATAGACACTTTAATACACATTATATGTAAATTTGGGGACTCTACGACGAGGAGAACTGAAATAGATGACGATCAAAGTCACATGACAGCTCATGATCTGGAAGTTTTTATCATAACTCGGCTTCTGCAAACGAGTTCTGCATGCAGATGCAGCGCAGCTGCTCTGCTCTCACCCGCGCTGCTGCTCCAGCTGCTCGGAGCAGAAACAGGAAGCTCTCAGCCGACTGTCCCGCCCGGTCTTCAGCTGGAGCAACACCGTGTCCTCCCCAAAGTCCTCGGTAAAATCTGATGGTCTCTGGGCCAAAGCAGACCGCCGGCACCGACCCGAACCACAGAAGGACCGCGACCACCGGCGGGACCGGTCTTCCCGAGCCGCGGTGGCCGACAGACCCTCACGCTCCGCGGCGAGAAGCTGTGACACGGCACGGTGCGTCTGTGTTATTGTTGTTTAGTGGCGCCCCCCCCGCCCCCGATGGTGGTTTTGTGAATAGAACAACAATTGTTGTATATATTTATCTTATACGAGCCCTTTGATCCAGAAATGCGAGTGTCAGAAGAGCGACAGACACAAACAGAGCACCTTTCATAAAAGACGCTCTATCTCCTTTTCTAGAAAAAAAGGAGGGATTTTGGTGAAACCCAGCCATGTTTAGCTTGACTTTTCTCAGGAACGGAGGCACGTAGAAACAAACGGTTTGTGGCCACTTGAAGCATTAAGTTAAACCTTTCAATTGAGCCACAGTATGTGTTGGTGGCAATAATATAGAATACACTGTGGCTCTACAAAAATCGTCAAAAATGGTCTAAATTGCCGGTACACTTGACTAAAACTTTGGAAAGGAGCGCGGCACTCAATGAGTTAATTGATTAATTACGTGACGTTGCGTTAAAACCAATCATCATTATAAATGGGGGTGCTTAGTGTTTATATCCACATGTCACCGTTTGTTCTCCCTAAATAAAGTTAGTGGCGTGTCTGCGTGGAGCAGAGCTGCTGACAGATGCAGCTGCAGTGACGTTTCCTCATCACTAACCCTGTGAGCCAGAGCCTCCCTCCGGTCCTCCCTCCCTCACGTCGTGAGGACAGGTCAACGTCTCCTGAACAGGCTACATGTCTATTCTTTGTGTTTTTCTCTCTTTATTCTAACCACTTCCTTTCAGGTTTCGTCATAGCCAGGTGAAACGGTAGCTGCCCTGTGTCTTTTCTCTCGCGCGCGCTCTCTCTCTTTCGCTCGCTCGCTCACTCCGCATAAAAACGAACGTTATGAAAACAATAACTAGTGAGAAGATACAGATGCATAAAAACCATGTAATGGAAACATTGTTAAATTCCTCCTGTGAGCACAGCTGCCCCACAGCCACAGTGGTCTAGTGTTAACCTGTCCAGGCAGGTCGGTCCTGTCTACTTTTTTAATGTTAGGCAAGGCAAGGCAAGGCATCTTTATTTATATAGCGCATTTCATACCAAGGCAACTCAATGTGCTTTACATAAAGACAAAACATTAAAAAAACGAAGAAGCATAAGACAGAATAAAAACAAACAAAACACTGAAAACAGAGTTAAAAGCAAGAGCAAATAAAAGTAAAAGAAAAGAAAATAGATAAAGTTTTAAGTTCTCAGCTATAAGCACGTGAAAAGAGAAATGTTTTTAACCTGGATTTAAAAGTGCTTACAGTTGGGGCTGATTTCAGTTCTGCTGGTAGTTTGTTCCACTTGTGAGCAGCATAACAGCTAAATGCTGCTTCACCATGTCTGGTCTGAACTCTGAGCTCCACTATCTGACCTGAGTCAGTAGATCTCAGAGCTCTACTGGGTTTATACTCTACTAACATGTCATTCATATATTCTGGACCTAAACCATTCAGTGATTTGTAAACCAGTAGCAGAACTTTAAAATCTATTCTGTAGCTGACTGGGAGCCAATGTAAGGTCTTAAGAACCGGGGTGATGTGATCTGATCTCTTTGTTCTGGTTAAAACTCGAGCTGCAGCGTTCTGAATGAGCTGCAGCTGTTTGATGCTTTTTTGGGGGAGACCAGTCAGAAGACCGTTACAGTAGTCTAGTCTACTGGAGATAAAAGCATGAATCAGCTTCTCCTGATCAGTTTGGGACATAAAACCCTTAATTCTGGATATGTTCTTAAGTTGATAAAAGGCTGATTTGGTGACTGATTTGATATGGCTGTTGAAGGTCAGATCTGAGTCTATCAGCACGCCGAGGTTTCGGACTTGGTCTTTAGTTTCTAAAGACAGTGACTCAAGGTGTTTACTGACAGCAACCCTCTTCTCTTTATTTCCAAAAACAATGACCTCAGTTTTTTCTTGATTTAGCTGAAGGAAATTTTGGCTCATCCAATTTTTTACTTGCTCAAAACAGTGACATAATGACTCTATTGGACTGCAGTCATCTGGAGACAGTGCAAGATATATCTGTGTGTCATCTGCATAACTATGATAGTTAGTGTGACTGCTGGAAGCAGTCACACTATTGTTCTTCTGTTCGGCCATTTTCTTCGGCATTTAACTAGTCCTTCATACTTTGTGCTATTTCAACAATTCTCACATCAAAATGTTCAGCCTTTTCGGGACAGGTGTGCTATTACTTTTCTCTTTTCAACTATTCATACTTTTTGCAATATTCAACTATTTCTCTTTCCCCATAGAGAATGCATTGGAACAGTCTTGAAACTCTTCAAATCTTCTTCAACCTCTCTTCTCCACAACTCTGTCTGTAGTCCAGTTGGTAAGGTGGCCGCTTGCCAACCCCAAGGTCACTAGTTCGAATCCAGGCTGAGCAATCTTGTTATGTGATGTTGAATTCTGCTCCCCTCCCCCACCCTCAATTGGTTACAGGTGTTTGTTAAGAGAGGCATTAATTGCTACTGCCACTCTTGGTGTGGCTAATTTCTGCACTTTCCTTACCTTCTTTTTAAGCAGGAGCCAGTGATCCTCTTATTAAAGGTTTTCTTTGCCCCTCACATACTGTCTCTACCTGTAGCCTAGTGGTTAGCTTGCTGAGCTGGAGACCTGAAGGTTACTGGTTCAAATCTTGCCTCAATAACAATTATAGTGAATTATTTTCCCAGTCGTCCTCTGTTGACTTCTGATAACTTGCTTCATTCAAGCTTGACTCTCAAGCTTTCTTGGTGTTGACACAGTGTGTTTCCAACAGGTGCAGCTTTGGGGTCGTTAACTTCAGAGTGAGACAGAGTGCAGCTCATCAACAGACAACAGTCTTTGCAACAGTGTATACACTGTGGCCTAGAGGCAAAGTCAAAGTCTTCTGACCATGAGATTGTGGGTTTGATTCCTACCTTGGTCAACCATTTGTATGGTCATCACTGCTTGCACTATTTTCACAAAAGAGTCCTCTACTTAGCCTACTTGTTGTGGCTAATTTCTGCACTTTCCTTACTTTTTTTTTTAAGCAGAAGCCAGTGATCCTCTTATCAAAGGTTTTCTTTGCCCCTCACATACTGTCTCTGTCTGTAGCCTAGTGGTTAGCTTGCTGGTCTGAAGACCTGAAGGTTGCTGGTTCAAATCTTGCCTCAACAACAATTATAGTGAATTATTTTCGCAGTCGTCCTCTGTTGACTTCTGATAACTTGCTTCATGTTGAAACTGCTGCTCTCAGCCTGAAATTCACAGAAATTTTCATTCTAAGTCATTCAAGCTTGACTCTCAAGCTTTCTTGATGTTGACAGTGTTTCCAACAGGTGCAGCTTTGGGGTCGTTAACTTCAGAGTGAGACAGAGTGCAGATCATTAACAGACAACAGTCTCTGCAACTGTGTGTACACTGTGGCCTAGAGGAAGAGTGGAAGTCTACTGATCATGAGATTGTGGGTTCGATTCCGACCTCGGTCAAACATTTGTATGGTGATCACTGCTTGCGCTATTTGCTAATTCTGCAACAGCGTTCAGCTGCTTTCAGCAGTCACACCATTTCCATTCTTGGAAATGCTTTTTCTAGTTGACATTAGAGTTCTGTAGAATTTGACCCAAAGGCAGCATATACAGGTTAAACAGAAGGGGTCCAAGGACTGACCCCTGAGGAACTCCACATGTCATAGCCACTCGATCGGATTGATAACTACCAATGGTCACAAAATAACTCTGTTCCTCTAAGTAGGACCTGAACCATTTTAGGACTGTCCCGCTGAGTCCTGCCCAGGTTTCCAACCTGTCCAGCAGTATACTGTGATCCACAGTGTCAAACGCAGCACTGAGATCCAACAGGACCAGAACTGACACCTTGCCTGAGTCAGTGTTCAACCTTATGTCATTTAACACTCTAATAAGAGCTGTTTCTGTACTGTGGTGAGGTCGGAAGCCTGATTGAAATTTGTCAAAGAGTCCACTGGAGTTCAAGAAGTTGCTGAGTTGATTAAAAACCACTTTCTCAACGATCTTGGCTATAAAGGGAAGATTTGAGATGGGTCTGTAATTGGTTAAAATGGTAGTATCCAATGTTCTCTTTTTTAAGAGTGGCTTGATGGCAGCTACTTTCAGGGGTTTAGGAAACGTGCCTGATTGAAGTGAGCAATTTATTATTTGCTGCAGATCTGTTTGGACAGAGCTTATAATAGTTTTAAAAAAGTCAGATGGTATTGTGTCAAGACAACATGTCGATGTTTTAAGATGCTGAACTGTTTCTTCTAAGGTTTTTTGGTCAACTGTATTAAACTCTGACATTACAGTTGATTTATTCCTAGGTGATTTTAGGGATTGCATCATTGTATTATTTTGCTGATTTGTGTTGATATTTAGCCTTATGGATTTGATTTTTTCATTGAAGAAGTAAGCAAATTCATTGCATTTTTCTGTGGAAAAGAGTTCTGTTAGAGCCATTAATGCAGTGTTTTCAACCTTGGGGTTGGGACCCCATGTGGGGTCACCTGGAATTCAAATGGGATCGCCTTAAATGTCTAGTAATTGATTAAAAAATGTTTTTAAATAAACTAATTATTTTTCACAATCTTAAACAACTATATTCTTTATACATTCCACTTTCTTGAATATAAATCAAGATCAAATAAAATGCAACATATACAAATATCTGAGCTTGCTCATCTTGAATGAGGGTCACCAGAAATTTGTGATGTCAAAAGGGGTCATGAGCCAAAAAAGGTTGGGAACCACTGCATTAATGCAAACAAACCCATTTCTCTTTTATTCCCCCACCCAATGAGAATCAATAAGAGAATCGATAAGGAATCGAATCGATAAGCAATATCGATAATGGAATCGGAATCGCTAAATTCTTATCAATACCCATCCCTACTCCTAAACCATTAGCCCGATTTCAACCAAACTTCTGGGTTGGATTCCCCTCAGCCCCCACGATAACATATTCGAAATTTGATTTATTTTGATTTTTGGTCAAAAAAACCTTTCTCGACACCCACGGGGCTTAGAAATGTTCGAAAATGGCTTTGGTCGTTTTCTCCAAAACCACCAGCCCAATTTCAACCAAACTTCTGCGTTGGACCCCCCTTGGCCCCCCAGATGACATATTCAAATTTTAAGGAATTTTAAGAAATTTTATCCAATTTGATTTTTGGTCAAAAAACACTTTCTCGACACCCGCAGGGCTTAAAAATTTTCAAAAATGGCCTCGGCCGTGGGGCGGTGCCATAGACTGTAAAAAGCATGGACGTAGCGTCCGTGACGTCCCCCATTGGTTGTGGGGAGTCGTTTTTGTGACTCAAATATGGCGGCCTGAACAGCGCCATGTTGGATTGGCCGGCCGAGAACCCGCCCACTGGCCTCGAAGCAGCTGCCCATGGAGCTGCTCGGACCTGTCACTCAACGTCCCGCGCCCTAATTGGCCAGAGTTTTAACCTAATAACAGTAAAACGGTAGAGTTTTAAAAAAATTCACCCCTCAGAGTGTGTAGAAACTATCGATTGAGACAAAAAAACGTTCTGACACCAGGCTTTTAACATGTTTATTGAGGATGTAAAGTTGGTGATTTTAACATGGGGGTCTATGGAGAATGCTGCTTTCTGACACCAGCCCCCAGAGGAATCTGAGGGGATTGCAGTTTTTTGAACGCGGAAGTGAGCTTCACTTCTCAGACCGACAACTGCCCCCTTGGGCGGTGCGTGGCGCAGTGGGTAGAGCGGCCGCCCCATGTAGAGGCTACAGTCCTCGCCGCAGGTGTCCCCGGTTCGAATCCCGCGTCGGGCAGACCTTTCCTGCATGTCATTCCCCCTCTCTCTGCCTCCCCATTTCCTGTCTATTTCTACTGTCATCACTATCAAACAAAGGCAAAAAGCCAAAAAATATACTCTATATACCCTAACCCTCGGCCGTTTTCTCCAAAACCACCGACCCGATTTTAACCAAACTTCTGCGTTGGACTCCCCTCGGCCCCCAGATGACATATTCGAAATTGAAGAAATTCGATTTTTGGTCAAAAAAACTTTCTCGACACCCGCGGGGCTTAAAACTGTTCGAAAATGGCCTCGGCCGTTTTCTAAGAAACCACCAGCCCAATTTCAACCAAGCTTCTGCATTGGACCCCAGATGACATATTCAAATTTGAAGAAATGTGAAGAAATTTGATCTAATTTGATTTTTGGTAAAAAAAAAAACCTTCTCGACATCCGCGGGGCTCAACGTGATGCTGCGCTGTGGCTCTTCTGGGGTAAATGACCACAACAATCGTATCAAACTCATTTTATTTGTGCAGATTCAACACCACATTTCTTCAGTACAGAGTTTTCGGGGCTTCCAGACACAGAGAACGTTTATTATCGTCAAGTCAACACCACACGGTCTCCAGCTTTAGAGTTAGCACCAACAAAGGCTGGACAGAGACTTCATCAGATCAGATGTAAAGATTTTATATTTTATTGTACAGTTTCAAGGTCGATGAAGGTTTTGACATCTTTTCACCCTGGTTGAGACATTTATAACCAAGAAGCATTTTAACCGTCTGTTTGGATTAATGGACACTTAAATATAAAATACGTGACCTAATGCGTCGCCTGAAAGAGGTGGTGATTGATTATTGGTGTTTGATCCGGTTTGAACCGGCCGGTGTCTTTGGCAGAGGAGTTCTTGTCCTATGGCTTCGTCTCGAGGAGGAAACTTTACTTTGTGGTTTTGTGTTAACATCGGTTGCTATGGCGACATCCATCAACACCAGCACTGACAGTCTCCGTTGCTATGGCGACATCCATCAACACCAGCACTGACAGTCTCCGTTGCTATGGCGACATCCATCAGCACCAGCACTGACAGTCTCTCTCGCTCAGCTGCAGCAGATCGGCCTCCAGCTGCTCCGCGTCGTCATGGAAACGCTCGGTGAACGAGGAGATCAAACCCGCGGCGCTGCCGTCGTACTCCACCAGCTCAACGCTGTCGCCTAGGAAACAACACAACACGAACGCAACAGTTCAGTCAAGAAGCTTCGAAGCCGCTATTGGCCCAGATGTAACTAAGTAACTATCCAGGGTCTCTGCAGGTTTCACCAGCTCAAATTTAAGACTTTTTAAGACCTTTTTAAGACCATTATGGATGAAATTTAAGACCTATCATGACAAATAAAAAACGTACAAAAGAAATGCGGAGTCACAAAACTAGAAATTGATTGCAATATAAAAGTTGCGTGTTAGGCTTGTTTGTAGTTGAAAAAAATACATTCAATAAAGCACAATGAAGTGTCGCAGGAGCATCTAAAGTAAACTATTTTGGGGCACAAAAAGAAATTGGGGAGTGAAATTAAAAATGTTTATGTAACACATTATTTATTTAATTCACTGGCAACCAGCAGGCAGATGGCTTTAAGCCTTGAATAATGTTAAGGGTCACACGTGACCCCTTTTTACATTGGAGAACAGTAAAAACACCAACACTTCCCCTTTGGCCTGAAATGTGATGACTTCTAAATGTGACCCAGAATAGACAAACATGGAAATATTTCAACTTCTTTGATCAACAGACACGAGCCACAACCTGTTCTGTATTATGACCAGCACAATATTTGACACATGAAGTAGGCTAAATAAATTGGCTTTTGGTCAGCCCTATGGTATTAAATAATGCTTGAATAAATGTGAACTACCGTAAATTCCGGACTATTAAGCGCACCAGCTAAATTTTAAAAGTAAATAGATTTTGTACATATATAGGCCGCACCTGAATATAAGCCGCAGGTTTTTCATGTTGTAACATGAGACACAGAAAGACAGTACACGGAAGATGTGTGGAACTATACAAGTCCGCTCGCTTTTCCGCTGTTTTGGTTACGCTCCTAGCCATGTGCATTTGTTGACAACGAAGCCGGCGAAAAATCAATAAATGGAGCGGTGGATAACGTTACATAACATACGCGTGTGTGTTTGTGTAGTACCGTCATGAACAAAAGATTATGGGTTACGGAGCGCGTTTGTGTTGCGGTGCAGCAGAGACGAGAGCTGGGACACCAGCGACCAGGTTTTCAGCCGTGAGACGCCAGGTGAAGACAGAGAGCCTCCGTTCTCACTCGTAACAAGTCATGTAGCGCAAAACCATCACAATTACTCCGGAGGCACCAACACGGCATCAACACAGCACCAACAGACAGTAACATGACTGGTTAGAAAATGAAACACTGCACCAAAACGCAAAATTAGTGTCTTCTTCGGCGCATAATCCTTCCCCACATGTCTGTCTCACTAGCGCTTCCTGCTAGAGCGCCCCCCGGAGGCCGTTAGCCAGTAAAAATCTATAAATTAGCCGTATCGTTGTACAGGCCGCAGGGTTCAATGCATGAGAAAAAAGTAGCGGCGTATAGTCCGGAAATTACGGTACATCTTTTTATTTAAAAATGCTCGCCCATGCTCGCCCATGGTGGGCAAAAGAAAATTTAAGACCTGTCTAAAATTATTTAAGACTTGAACACAATAATTCAACAAATTTAAGACATTTTAAGGCCTAAAATTTAGATTTTCAAATTTTAGACTTTTTTAGACTTTTTAAGACCCCGCGGATACCCTGCTATCGGTCCAGATGTAACTAAGTAACTATTGGCCGTCGTACTCCACCAGCTCAACGCTGTCGCCTAGGAAACAACACGACAGTTCAGTCAAGAAGCTTCGAAGCCGCTATTGGCCCAGATGTAACTAAGTAACTATCGATGTAACTATTGGCCCAGATGTAACTAAGTAACTATCGATGTAACTAAGTAACTATCGATGTAACTATTGGCCCAGATGTAACTAAGTAACTATCGATGTAACTAAGTAACTATCGGTCCTCAGCAGTGTATAGTGTATATATATAATATAGGGTTAACCTGTAACTCTGGTGTTGGCCTGAACAAACATCTTTCTAGCTTCTTTCCTCAGCAGTGTATAGTGGTTATAGTGTAGTGTGTAGTGTATATATAGTGTAGTGTATAGTATAGTATAGTATAGTGTATAGTATATAGTAGTATATAGTATATATAGTAGTATATATTATGGTATAAGTACCTGTAACTCTGGTGTTGGCCTGAACAAACATCTTTCTAGCTTCTTTCCTCAGCAGAACCGTCTCTCGGAGACGCAGGAAGTTGTGTCCGTTGCCGTCGGTGACGGAGGAGAAGCCGTCGTAGAGAGAGCGGCCGCCGTCCACGTCCGCCGTCGACTTCAACACCTACACAACAACACAACACAACACAAATGGAAACACTGTAATAATTGCTGTGTGATCACAGCTGGACACAGCGGTCTATAACTGCTGTTTATATGCAGCGGTCTGTGGGAGGGTTGGAGGTCCGAGGTATAAATGCTCAGAAATTGAGTGTGTTTCATTCTAATACGTTTTAAGATTCAGAAACATCAAACACACTGAGACCTGTAGGTTCAAACACACTGAGAGACCCGTAGGTTCAAACACACTGAGAGACCCGTAGGTCCAAACACACTGAGAGACCTGTAGGTTTAAACACACTGAGAGACCCGTAGGTTCAAACACACTGAGAGACCCGTAGGTTCAAACACACTGAGACCTGTAGGTTCAAACACACTGAGACCTGTAGGTTCAAACACACTGAGACCTGTAGGTTTAATGTAACTAAGTAAGAGACCGTCTTGGCGGTTCTAGTGTTAACGGTTAAAATAATTATTTTTATTTTAATGACCTGGGTAATTACCGTAGTTACCTGTAGTTTATTTACGTGTAGTTTAGTTACCTGTAGTTACCTGTAGTTTACAGAGGAACCTATGGATGGCGCTCTGTAGTTACCTGTAGTTTACAGAGGAACCTATGGATGGCGCTCTGTAGTTACCTGTAGTTTACAGAGGAACCTATGGATAGCGCTCTGTAGTTACCTGTAGTTCACAGAGGAACCTATGGATAGCGCTCTGTAGTTACCTGTAGTTTACAGAGGAACCTATGGATGGCGCTCTGTAGTTACCTGTAGTTTACAGAGGAACCTATGGATAGCGCTCTGTAGTTACCTGTAGTTTACAGAGGAACCTATGGATGGCGCTCTGTAGTTACCTGTAGTTTACAGAGGAACCTATGGATAGCGCTCTGTAGTTACCTGTAGTTCACAGAGGAACCTATGGAAAGCGCTCTGTAGTTACCTGTAGTTCACAGAGGAACCTATGGATGGCGCTCTGTAGTTTAGTTACTTGTGGTTTACAGAGGAACCTATGGATAGCGCTCTGTAGTTAACAGAGGAACCTATGGATAGCGCTCTGTAGTTACCTGTAGTTTACAGAGGAACCTATGGATGGTGCTCTGTAGTTACCTGTAGTTTACAGAGGAAGCTGTAGTTACCTGTAGTTTACAGAGGAACCCATGGATAGCGCTCTGTAGTTATCTGTAGTTTACAGAGGAACCTATGGATAGCGCTCTGTAGTTACCTGTAGTTTACAGAGGAACCTATGGATGGCGCTCTGTAGTTACCTGTAGTTTAGAGAGGAACCTATGGATAGCGCTCTGTAGTTACCTGTAGTTTACAGAGGAACCTATGGATGGCGCTCTGTAGTTACCTGTAGTTCACAGAGGAACCTATGGATGGCGCTCTGTAGTTTAGTTACTTGTGGTTTACAGAGGAACCTATGGATAGCGCTCTGTAGTTTACAGAGGAACCTATGGATAGCGCTCTGTAGTTACCTGTAGTTTACAGAGGAACCTATGGATGGCGCTCTGTAGTTACCTGTAGTTTACAGAGGAACCTATGGATGGTGCTCTGTAGTTACCTGTAGTTTACAGAGGAACCTATGGATGGCGCTCTGTAGTTACCTGTAGTTTACAGAGGAACCTATGGATAGCGCTCTGTAGTGTAGTTACCTGTAGTTTACAGAGGAACCTATGGATGGCGGTCTGTAGTTACCAGTAGTTTATAGAGGAACCTATGGATGGTGCTCTGTAGTTACCTGTAGTTTACAGAGGAAGCTGTAGTTACCTGTAGTTTACAGAGGAACCTATGGATAGCGCTCTGTAGTGTAGTTACCTGTAGTTTACAGAGGAAGCTGTAGTTACCTGTAGTTTACAGAGGAACCTATGGATAGCGCTCTGTAGTGTAGTTACCTGTAGTTTACAGAGGAAGCTGTAGTTACCTGTAGTTTACAGAGGAACCTATGGATGGCGCTCTGTAGTTACCTGTGGTTTACAGAGGAACCTATGGATAGCGCTCTGTAGTTACCTGTAGTTTACAGAGGAACCTATGGATAGCGCTCTGTAGTTACCTGTGGTTTACAGAGGAACCTATGGATGACGCTCTGTAGATTAGTTACCTGTAGTTTACAGAGGAACCTATGGATAGCGCTCTGTAGTTACCTGTAGTTTACAGAGGAACCTATGGATAGCGCTCTGTAGTTACCTGTAGTTTACAGAGGAACCTATGGATAGCGCTCTGTAGTTACCTGTAGTTCACAGAGGAACCTATGGATGGCGCTCTGTAGTGTAGTTACCTGTAGTTTACAGAGGAAGCTGTAGTTACCTGTAGTTTACAGAGGAACCTATGGATGGTGCTCTGTAGTTTAGTTACCTGTAGTTTACAGAGGAAGCCATAGTTACCTGTAGTTTACAGAGGAAGCTGTAGTTACCTGTAGTTTACAGAGGAACCTATGGATAGCGCTCTGTAGTGTAGTTACCTGTAGTTTACAGAGGAACCTATGGATGGCGCTCTGTAGTTACCTGTAGTTTACAGAGGAACCTTTGGATGGCGCTCTGTAGTTACCTGTAGTTTACAGAGGAACCTATGGATAGCGCTCTGTAGTGTAGTTACCTGTAGTTTACAGAGGAACCTATGGATAGCGCTCTGTAGTGTAGTTACCTGTAGTTTACAGAGGAAGCTGTAGTTACCTGTAGTTTACAGAGGAAGCCGTAGTTACCTGTAGTTTACAGAGGAACCTATGGATAGCGCTCTGTAGTGTAGTTACCTGTAGTTTACAGAGGAACCTATGGATGGCGCTCTGTAGTTACCTGTAGTTTAGAGAGGAACCTATGGATAGCGCTCTGTAGTTACCTGTAGTTTACAGAGGAACCTATGGATGGCGCTCTGTAGTTACCTGTAGTTCACAGAGGAACCTATGGATGGCGCTCTGTAGTTTAGTTACTTGTGGTTTACAGAGGAACCTATGGATAGCGCTCTGTAGTTTACAGAGGAACCTATGGATAGCGCTCTGTAGTTACCTGTAGTTTACAGAGGAACCTATGGATGGCGCTCTGTAGTTACCTGTAGTTTACAGAGGAACCTATGGATGGTGCTCTGTAGTTACCTGTAGTTTACAGAGGAACCTATGGATGGCGCTCTGTAGTTACCTGTAGTTTACAGAGGAACCTATGGATAGCGCTCTGTAGTGTAGTTACCTGTAGTTTACAGAGGAACCTATGGATGGCGGTCTGTAGTTACCAGTAGTTTATAGAGGAACCTATGGATGGTGCTCTGTAGTTACCTGTAGTTTACAGAGGAAGCTGTAGTTACCTGTAGTTTACAGAGGAACCTATGGATAGCGCTCTGTAGTGTAGTTACCTGTAGTTTACAGAGGAAGCTGTAGTTACCTGTAGTTTACAGAGGAACCTATGGATAGCGCTCTGTAGTGTAGTTACCTGTAGTTTACAGAGGAAGCTGTAGTTACCTGTAGTTTACAGAGGAACCTATGGATGGCGCTCTGTAGTTACCTGTGGTTTACAGAGGAACCTATGGATAGCGCTCTGTAGTTACCTGTAGTTTACAGAGGAACCTATGGATAGCGCTCTGTAGTTACCTGTGGTTTACAGAGGAACCTATGGATGACGCTCTGTAGATTAGTTACCTGTAGTTTACAGAGGAACCTATGGATAGCGCTCTGTAGTTACCTGTAGTTTACAGAGGAACCTATGGATAGCGCTCTGTAGTTACCTGTAGTTTACAGAGGAACCTATGGATAGCGCTCTGTAGTTACCTGTAGTTCACAGAGGAACCTATGGATGGCGCTCTGTAGTGTAGTTACCTGTAGTTTACAGAGGAAGCTGTAGTTACCTGTAGTTTACAGAGGAACCTATGGATGGTGCTCTGTAGTTTAGTTACCTGTAGTTTACAGAGGAAGCCATAGTTACCTGTAGTTTACAGAGGAAGCTGTAGTTACCTGTAGTTTACAGAGGAACCTATGGATAGCGCTCTGTAGTGTAGTTACCTGTAGTTTACAGAGGAACCTATGGATGGCGCTCTGTAGTTACCTGTAGTTTACAGAGGAACCTTTGGATGGCGCTCTGTAGTTACCTGTAGTTTACAGAGGAACCTATGGATAGCGCTCTGTAGTTACCTGTAGTTCACAGAGGAACCTATGGAAAGCGCTCTGTAGTTACCTGTAGTTCACAGAGGAACCTATGGATGGCGCTCTGTAGTTTAGTTACTTGTGGTTTACAGAGGAACCTATGGATAGCGCTCTGTAGTTAACAGAGGAACCTATGGATAGCGCTCTGTAGTTACCTGTAGTTTACAGAGGAACCTATGGATGGTGCTCTGTAGTTACCTGTAGTTTACAGAGGAAGCTGTAGTTACCTGTAGTTTACAGAGGAACCCATGGATAGCGCTCTGTAGTTATCTGTAGTTTACAGAGGAACCTATGGATAGCGCTCTGTAGTTACCTGTAGTTTACAGAGGAACCTATGGATGGCGCTCTGTAGTTACCTGTAGTTTAGAGAGGAACCTATGGATAGCGCTCTGTAGTTACCTGTAGTTTACAGAGGAACCTATGGATGGCGCTCTGTAGTTACCTGTAGTTCACAGAGGAACCTATGGATGGCGCTCTGTAGTTTAGTTACTTGTGGTTTACAGAGGAACCTATGGATAGCGCTCTGTAGTTTACAGAGGAACCTATGGATAGCGCTCTGTAGTTACCTGTAGTTTACAGAGGAACCTATGGATGGCGCTCTGTAGTTACCTGTAGTTTACAGAGGAACCTATGGATGGTGCTCTGTAGTTACCTGTAGTTTACAGAGGAACCTATGGATGGCGCTCTGTAGTTACCTGTAGTTTACAGAGGAACCTATGGATAGCGCTCTGTAGTGTAGTTACCTGTAGTTTACAGAGGAACCTATGGATGGCGGTCTGTAGTTACCAGTAGTTTATAGAGGAACCTATGGATGGTGCTCTGTAGTTACCTGTAGTTTACAGAGGAAGCTGTAGTTACCTGTAGTTTACAGAGGAACCTATGGATAGCGCTCTGTAGTGTAGTTACCTGTAGTTTACAGAGGAAGCTGTAGTTACCTGTAGTTTACAGAGGAACCTATGGATAGCGCTCTGTAGTGTAGTTACCTGTAGTTTACAGAGGAAGCTGTAGTTACCTGTAGTTTACAGAGGAACCTATGGATGGCGCTCTGTAGTTACCTGTGGTTTACAGAGGAACCTATGGATAGCGCTCTGTAGTTACCTGTAGTTTACAGAGGAACCTATGGATAGCGCTCTGTAGTTACCTGTGGTTTACAGAGGAACCTATGGATGACGCTCTGTAGATTAGTTACCTGTAGTTTACAGAGGAACCTATGGATAGCGCTCTGTAGTTACCTGTAGTTTACAGAGGAACCTATGGATAGCGCTCTGTAGTTACCTGTAGTTTACAGAGGAACCTATGGATAGCGCTCTGTAGTTACCTGTAGTTCACAGAGGAACCTATGGATGGCGCTCTGTAGTGTAGTTACCTGTAGTTTACAGAGGAAGCTGTAGTTACCTGTAGTTTACAGAGGAACCTATGGATGGTGCTCTGTAGTTTAGTTACCTGTAGTTTACAGAGGAAGCCATAGTTACCTGTAGTTTACAGAGGAAGCTGTAGTTACCTGTAGTTTACAGAGGAACCTATGGATAGCGCTCTGTAGTGTAGTTACCTGTAGTTTACAGAGGAACCTATGGATGGCGCTCTGTAGTTACCTGTAGTTTACAGAGGAACCTTTGGATGGCGCTCTGTAGTTACCTGTAGTTTACAGAGGAACCTATGGATAGCGCTCTGTAGTGTAGTTACCTGTAGTTTACAGAGGAACCTATGGATAGCGCTCTGTAGTGTAGTTACCTGTAGTTTACAGAGGAAGCTGTAGTTACCTGTAGTTTACAGAGGAAGCCGTAGTTACCTGTAGTTTACAGAGGAACCTATGGATAGCGCTCTGTAGTGTAGTTACCTGTAGTTTACAGAGGAACCTATGGATGGCGCTCTGTAGTTACCTGTAGTTTAGAGAGGAACCTATGGATAGCGCTCTGTAGTTACCTGTAGTTTACAGAGGAACCTATGGATGGCGCTCTGTAGTTACCTGTAGTTCACAGAGGAACCTATGGATGGCGCTCTGTAGTTTAGTTACTTGTGGTTTACAGAGGAACCTATGGATAGCGCTCTGTAGTTTACAGAGGAACCTATGGATAGCGCTCTGTAGTTACCTGTAGTTTACAGAGGAACCTATGGATGGCGCTCTGTAGTTACCTGTAGTTTACAGAGGAACCTATGGATGGTGCTCTGTAGTTACCTGTAGTTTACAGAGGAACCTATGGATGGCGCTCTGTAGTTACCTGTAGTTTACAGAGGAACCTATGGATAGCGCTCTGTAGTGTAGTTACCTGTAGTTTACAGAGGAACCTATGGATGGCGGTCTGTAGTTACCAGTAGTTTATAGAGGAACCTATGGATGGTGCTCTGTAGTTACCTGTAGTTTACAGAGGAAGCTGTAGTTACCTGTAGTTTACAGAGGAACCTATGGATAGCGCTCTGTAGTGTAGTTACCTGTAGTTTACAGAGGAAGCTGTAGTTACCTGTAGTTTACAGAGGAACCTATGGATAGCGCTCTGTAGTGTAGTTACCTGTAGTTTACAGAGGAAGCTGTAGTTACCTGTAGTTTACAGAGGAACCTATGGATGGCGCTCTGTAGTTACCTGTGGTTTACAGAGGAACCTATGGATAGCGCTCTGTAGTTACCTGTAGTTTACAGAGGAACCTATGGATAGCGCTCTGTAGTTACCTGTGGTTTACAGAGGAACCTATGGATGACGCTCTGTAGATTAGTTACCTGTAGTTTACAGAGGAACCTATGGATAGCGCTCTGTAGTTACCTGTAGTTTACAGAGGAACCTATGGATAGCGCTCTGTAGTTACCTGTAGTTTACAGAGGAACCTATGGATAGCGCTCTGTAGTTACCTGTAGTTCACAGAGGAACCTATGGATGGCGCTCTGTAGTGTAGTTACCTGTAGTTTACAGAGGAAGCTGTAGTTACCTGTAGTTTACAGAGGAACCTATGGATGGTGCTCTGTAGTTTAGTTACCTGTAGTTTACAGAGGAAGCCATAGTTACCTGTAGTTTACAGAGGAAGCTGTAGTTACCTGTAGTTTACAGAGGAACCTATGGATAGCGCTCTGTAGTGTAGTTACCTGTAGTTTACAGAGGAACCTATGGATGGCGCTCTGTAGTTACCTGTAGTTTACAGAGGAACCTTTGGATGGCGCTCTGTAGTTACCTGTAGTTTACAGAGGAACCTATGGATAGCGCTCTGTAGTGTAGTTACCTGTAGTTTACAGAGGAACCTATGGATAGCGCTCTGTAGTGTAGTTACCTGTAGTTTACAGAGGAAGCTGTAGTTACCTGTAGTTTACAGAGGAAGCCGTAGTTACCTGTAGTTTACAGAGGAACCTATGGATAGCGCTCTGTAGTGTAGTTACCTGTAGTTTACAGAGGAAGCTGTAGTTACCTGTAGTTTACAGAGGAACCTATGGATGGTGCTCTGTAGTTTAGTTACCTGTAGTTTACAGAGGAAGCCGTAGTTACCTGTACTTTACAGAGGAACCTATGGATGGTGCTCTGTAGTTTAGTTACCTGTAGTTTACAGAGGAAGCCGTAGTTACCTGTAGTTTACAGAGGAACCTATGGATGGCCGTCTTGCCGACCGTGTGGATTTTGCTGCGGTCCAACGTGATGCGAGCGTCTGGTTTCCCGTCCGGTCCCGTGACCTCGTCCAGACCGACGAGTCCCTCGCCGGCGTCCAGCAGCACACGGAGGATCACGAACCGCGCCTGCATGTGAGCCTGCACGTATAGGTATAGAGTTATTATATATATACATATATACATATAATATATATAGTTATAGATATATTGTATCTATATATAGTGAAGCAGCGTGTGGATACTCGCCTGTCTCCAGCTCTTGCTCTCCGGTGTGTAGAACTCCAGTCCCAACAGTCCAGCTCTCACCATGCTGAGCCAGTTCACATAGACCACTTCCTCCGCATCCGGGCCCTCGTGGCCGAAGATACTGCAACACACACACACACACACACACACACACACACACACACACACACACACACACACACACACACACACACACACACACACACACACACACACACACACACACACAAAAACTCTTAAAATGAAATTAAAATGAATTTGTTTTTGTCAAAACTCACAAAGACACAGAATGAGTTTCTCTAGTTCCTATCCACCACTTTCCGTCGCCATGACGACATCCCACCGTGACTGTATTGTTGATAGCATAGACTGGTTGATAGACATCGGCCGTGATGACTTTATTTATAATCATCACGTAGTTTTAATGAGAACAATACGGACGAGGTTTTAGCTTTATGTCACATTTTCACGTCACTATATCAACGTTGTGACTACTCTGATGTTTATGAAGTCTATAAAACTAATTGTTGAACAAACATTT
>NW_028155243.1:145000-249848 GCF_905171665.1 Trachurus trachurus
CCTAGCGTTCCTAGCGTTCCTAGCGGTCGTAGTCGTAGCGGTCCTAGTCGTAGCGGTCCTAGCGGTCGTAGTCGTAGCGGTCCTAGCGGTCGTAGTCGTAGCGGTCCTAGTGGTCGTAGTCGTAGCGGTCCTAGCGTTCCTAGCGTTCCTAGCGGTCGTAGCGGTCTACGTACAGTTGGGAATGTTGATCCCGGCAGGAATGCCGCTGCCGGCGAAGGTCAGCACGTCCAGCGAGGTGAAGTCCGGCTTCAGGAACTCGTCCTTCTCGAAGTCTCGTGGCCACGGCAACTCAGGCAGCAGCTGCTCCGCCGAGCTCACCAGCTTAGTGAAGCGCTCGCTCATCGCCTTGTTCACCACGGCAACGAAACCTGCAGCGGCGCCACAACACAACCATGATTATTATTATTATATTATTATTCATTATATGAATTAATCATTCAGATTCATTAACTCTGTTCTCTGCAGGAAGTAAATTACACTGAATTAACCCTCTAGGCGCCAGAGTTTATTTAGGAAAATATTAAGTTTGGATTTCAGGATTTCACAAGGCTGTAGCTTTTAAATGGTCAGAGATAAATCTATTGTGTAAATGAGAAAAATATTCACAATGACCTAAAGTTTGTGATAGGAGTAAATGTACTCATCGAATTTGCATATTGTGACGTCACCGGGTGGCAGCCCCATTGGATTACGTGACTTCCAGTAAAACTGAATTTGGAACATATTTACACAGGAAAAAAAATTATATTGACATCTAATCCTCAAAGTAAAGGAACAGTGGTCTGATTGGAGCACATTTACAGTCCCCCCCCTCCGCCCCCCTCCCTCCCAGCCCCGCCGAGCCGTGTCGCGGTAGTACCGCGGACAAGCAGCGGCACCGGCGGGACTCCTCGGCCGCTTCGGCTGCCGTATGACAGACTTCCCCCCGGCCGGGGGAGGGGGGGGGGGTCTCCCGGTCGTCGGCGGCGCCGGGGCTCCCCACCCCCCTCCCCCCCGGCCGGGAGTCTGTCATACAGCGGCTGAAACGAGCGAGGAGTCCCGCCGGCACCGCCACTCGTCCGCTTCCTGGTCGCTCCGAGCTGCGTGAGCTCCGCGAGAAAAAGCGGAGCGCCTGTGCGCCAATCAAACTTTTTTTTCTCAGATATTTTGTAGAAAAACACACCCACAAATGACGTCAGGATTGAAGCTGAACGTGTTCGCCATCTAGTGGTACCAAGCAGTAACAATACAGGGCAGTAGATTTAAAGATATGGGCTGTTTTATCCAAGCATGCTGCCTGTCGCAATAATGCGACTTTGGCGCCTAGAGGGTTAAACGCAGCTCTTTAGAACTTCACTGCGTACTATCCCTTTAATGCTTGAACCACTGAATAACGTCTCATGGACAGAGAACAGAAGTATTAACCTTCATGAAACCGGTTTCAGCTACAGCACAATGATCACATTCATTCTGTCCAGAACAACGAGGAAACATCTCGACTGTGTTTCTTAATGAAATGTGTTGGTTTAGTTTAGTTTAGAATAAAACCTTCAGCTCCGAGCTGAGACAGGAGGGTTAGGGTGAGGCTAACCCTCTCTAACCCTCTCTAACCCGCTCCTCATTAGGGGAGAAACAGCTTTACTTTAACTCTGAGGCCGTTACCTTCAAACTCTCCTCTGGAGCCGAACGGGTCTCTGTAGCTCTCGATGAACCCGATGTAGCTGAGAGAGAAGAGCAACAACAAGGTCATCGACCTCACACCAAGAAACAAGAAACCTCTTTACATCTTTACACTGAAGAGAAAGTGAAAACAACAACACGTGACTTTACTGTGACGTGTATCAGACTTCTACCTATATAGACCTATATTAGAGCTGTAATGTGTTTAATCACCTCTCAACTATTGGTCCCTTGTCTTTGATCCAGTAGCGTGAACCCTCTTTGTGAGCGTCCACTGAGCCGAGTGTGAAGCTGCGTTCGTACTCCTCCAACATCTTCCTCTGGTTCTCGTTGGCCGCGAAGCTCTGGAGGTTATTTAAACATAAAACAACTGAATGAAACTTAAAGATTAATATACATCGACCTCATCCTTTCTTTACTGTATAGTTGTTCTCTATTTAGACTCAACATCTGTACTCAGTCTGAACATCTGTCTAGTCTAAACATCTGTCTACATCTGTCTAAACATCTGTATAGTCTCACCTGAGCGAGCTGCAGCTGCTGACAGACCTTCTCCATCACAGCAGCGTAGTCGCCTCTCGTCACCGTGAACTCTTTGTCTTGGAAGTTGAAGCTTCCGCAGCTCGACGCTCCTTCTCCGTCCGCCGCTCCGTCTGTCAACACCACAGCTTCATTAACCACCCGAGTCCCGGTCGCCACGACAACGTGTTGTCACGACAACGTGTCACCACGTCACGCTCTTTCACCAACAGACATGTAAAGTGCAGCGATACTGAAGATGTTTCTGACCTTTCTGCTCGGCCGAGGCCAAACGAACCTCGTAGCTGACTTTCCCTCCGTCCTCGCGCTTGAACAGACGAGTGTTGTAGGCCGACAGTTTCTAAAGAGACAATACACCAGTTTAGTTAGTACCTAACCCTAGAATAACTGTAGTTAGTACCTAACCCTAGAATAACTGTAGTTGGTACCTAACCCTAGAATAACTGTAGTTAGTACCTAACCCTAGAATAACTGTAGTTAGTACCCTAGAATAACTGTAGTTAGTACCTAACCCTAGAATAACTGTAGTTAGTACCTAACCATAGAATAACTGTAGTTAGTACCTAACCCTAGAATAACTGTAGTTAGTACCCTAGAATAACTGTAGTTAGTACCCTAGAATAACTGTAGTTGGTACCTAACCCTATATTGTGGTTATCAGAGAAGATAAACATAAAGAGTTGTAGTTTTAGGTGTGAATACTTTAGAGTCGAGGAACTTCTGAGCCAGCTCAGCGTCCTCCAGACTGCAGTTTCCTGAGAAGTAGGTGGTGATTCCCTGGAGGAGGAGAAGCAGAAAGACACATGGAGCTTTAATGTTCAGCTGCTTCGTTAACGGCACTTTACTGTTGTTTACAGGAAACTTAAAGACCTGTAAACAAACAACACGACATCACAACAGTGAGAAAAGGGGAAGAGAGAGAATGAATGAACTTTACTGTGATTAATGATTATACGCTGCAATGAAATCCAACGTGGCTTCTCTCAGACTCAAAACAATAGAATAGAATAAAAAGTTAAAGAGGCATCGTATTCAAATAAATTAAAACAAATGAGAATTAAAAGTCCGACACCTTTTGGTTTCAATCCAAAATTCCTTCTTACTCACTGTGTAATATGAATAGTTTAATTTGCCAGACCACTGTCGTCATGACAACACACCTTGTCTCCCAGGCCGAGCTGCTTCTGTTTGTCGTCCAGCGAGTAGAGCAGACGGGAGCAGCGTTCCCACAGCGCCTCGGTCTCCACCGGCTGCTCCAGGAACGCCGCGCTGGCCCAGACCAGCGCCTTCAGCCGCTCCTAGTGGAGAGACAGACCATAATATCACCCAACAGACCATAATACAGCGCCTTCAGCCGCTCCTAGTGGAGAGACAGACCATAATATCACTGCACTGAACAGACCATAATACCACCGCTCCAAACAGACCATAATACCACCGCACTGAACAGACCATAATATCACCGCACTGAACAGACCGTAATACCACAGCACCGAACAGACCGTAATACCACAGCACCGAACAGACCATAATACCACCGCACCGGACAGACCGTAATACCACAGCACCGAACAGACCATAATATCACCGCACTGAACAGACCATAATATCCAGCTCCACTCACCTGCGGCAGGTTGGGGATGAACTTGGTGTCTCCAAACGACTTGTAGTTTCCCATGTTGCTATAGAGACCGGCTGCGTACACCAGGAAGGCCTAGAGGTCAAAGGTCACAGCGTTAGTTAGTGTTAATATGTTGCTATAGAGACCGGCTGCGTACACCAGGAAGGCCTAGAGGTCAAAGGTCACAGCGTTAGTTAGTGTTAATATGTTGCTATAGAGACCGGCTGCATACACCAGGAAGGCCTAGAGGTCAAAGGTCACAGCGTTAGTTAGTGTTAATATGTTGCTATAGAGACCGGCTGCGTACACCAGGAAGGCCTAGAGGTCAAAGGTCACAGCGTTAGTTAGTGTTAATATGTTGCTATAGAGACCGGCTGCGTACACCAGGAAGGCCTAGAGGTCAAAGGTCACAGCGTTAGTTAGTGTTAATATGTTGCTATAGAGACCGGCTGCATACACCAGGAAGGCCTAGAGGTCAAAGGTCACAGCGTTAGTTAGTGTTAATATGTTGCTATAGAGACCGGCTGCATACACCAGGAAGGCCTAGAGGTCAAAGGTCACAGCGTTAGTTAGTGTTAATATGTTGCTATAGAGACCGGCTGCATACACCAGGAAGGCCTAGAGGTCAAAGGTCACAGCGTTAGTTAGTGTTAATATGTTGCTATAGAGACCGGCTGCGTACACCAGGAAGGCCTAGAGGTCAAAGGTCACAGCGTTAGTTAGTGTTAATATGTTGCTATAGAGACCGGCTGCGTACACCAGGAAGGCCTAGAGGTCAAAGGTCACAGCGTTAGTTAGTGTTAATATGTTGCTATAGAGACCGGCTGCATACACCAGGAAGGCCTAGAGGTCAAAGGTCACAGCGTTAGTTAGTGTTAATATGTTGCTATAGAGACCGGCTGCATACACCAGGAAGGCCTAGAGGTCAAAGGTCACAGCGTTAGTTAGTGTTAATATGTTGCTATAGAGACCGGCTGCGTACACCAGGAAGGCCTAGAGGTCAAAGGTCACAGCGTTAGTTAGTGTTAATATGTTGGCGTAGGCTGTGTCCTAACCTCCTCTCCATCTAGTGACCAGTTGTTGTAGTGGTGTCTGAATGTTTAGTGATTATTAATGTTCACTATATAGTGACTGAATCCATCCCATAATTCACCACCACATGTAGTGAACATCCGATGGTCACTAACCGGGGCAATATATCCCATCATGCATTGCGGTCACGGATGGCCGTTACCACAGCGGCCCAGAGCGACCGGTGTAGCTACCAAATAAATGCAGTAGTGACCGGTGTAGCTACCAAATAAATGAAGTAGTGACCGGTGTAGCTACCAAATAAATGCAGTAGTGACCGGTGTAGCTACCAAATAAATGAAGTAGTGACCGGTGTAGCTACCAAATAAATGAAGTAGTGACCGGTGTAGCTACCAAATAAATGCAAGTAGTGACCGGTGTAGCTACCAAATAAATGCAGTAGTGACCGGTGTAGCTACCAAATAAATGCAGTAGTGACCGGTGTAGCTACCAAATAAATGAAGTAGTGACCGGTGTAGCTACCAAATAAATGCAGTAGTGACCGGTGTAGCTACCAAATAAATGCAGTAGTGACCGGTGTAGCTACCAAATAAATGCAGTAGTGACCGGTGTAGCTACCAAATAAATGAAGTAGTGACCGGTGTAGCTACCAAATAAATGCAGTAGTGACCGGTGTAGCTACCAAATAAATGCAGTAGTGACCGGTGTAGCTACCAAATAAATGAAGTAGTGACCGGTGTAGCTACCAAATAAATGCAGTAGTGCAGCAGCCTCAATATGTCCAGCTGCCAGAGTTGTCTGTCAGGCTAATTTCTGTTAGCCCGTCTATGGTGTTTTACATTATACGTTAGCATTAAGCTAGTGGCCGTTATGCTTAGTTGTGACATGTTGTTGTGAACGTTGTTTCAAACTATGTGGGTTTGATTGAACATCTTTGATGCTTAAATATATATATTACCGCTTAATATATTGCTTTACTCCTCTTTTTATGTTGGTACATCCGTAGGTCTGTGCTACACCGGCCGTTACCATGGTTGTATCCATGGTACCTACGCCGGCCGTTACCATGGTTGTATCCATGGTACCTACGCCGGCCGTTACCATGGTTGTATCCATGGTACCTACGCCGGCCGTTACCATGGTTGTATCCATGGTACCTACGCCGGCCGTTACCATGGTTGTATCCATGGTACCTACACCAGCCGTTACCATGGTTGTATCCATGGTACCTACACCAGCCGTTACGATCGCAGTCGGAACGTTTTAATTACGCGACGTAATACGTCATTAACTGTGCGGCGGAGTAGTGTCAGAAAGTGTTTTTTATTTGACCATTGAGTCACTATATTGAATTCACCGTATAGGGAGTAGGGAGGAGGGAGGAGGGAGGAGAGAGGAGGGAATGAGGGAGGAGGGAGGAGGGAGGAGGGAGGAGGGAATGAGGGAGGAGGGAGGAGGGAGGAGGGAATGAGGGAGGAGGGAGGAGGGAATGAGGGAGGAGGGAGGAGGGAGGAGGGAAGGAGGGAATGAGGGAGGAGGGAGGAGGGAATGAGGGAGGAGGGAGGAGGGAGGAGAGAGGAGGGAATGAGGGAGGAGGGAGGAGGGAGGAGGGAATGAGGGAGGAGGGAGGAGGGAATGAGGGAGGAGGGAGGAGGGAGGAGGGAATGAGGGAGGAGGGAGGAGGGAGGAGAGAGGAGGGAGGAGGGAATGAGGGAGGAGGGAGGAGGGAATGAGGGAGGAGGGAGGAGGGAGGAGGAATGAGGGAGGAGGGAGGAGGGAGGAGGGAATGAGGGAGGAGGGAGTAGGGAGGAGGGAGGAGGAATGAGGGAGGAGGGAGGAGGGAGGAGGGAGGAGGGAATGAGGGAGGAGGGAGTAGGGAGGAGGGAGGAGGGAGTAGGGAGGACGGAGTAGGGAGGACGGAGGAGGGAGGAGGGAGGAGGGAATGAGGGAGGAGGGAGGAGGGAGTAGGGAATGAGGGAGGAGGGAGGAGGGAGGAGGGAGGAGGGAGTAGGGAGGACGGAGTAGGGAGGACGGAGGAGGGAGGAGGGAGGAGGGAATGAGGGAGGAGGGAGGAGGGAGTAGGGAGGAGGGAGGAGGGAATGAGGGAGGAGGAAGGAGGGAATGAGGGAGGAGGGAGTAGGGAGGAGGGAGGAGGGAATGAGGGAGGAGGGAGGAGGGAATGAGGGAGGAGGGAGTAGGGATGAGGGAGGAGGGAGGAGGGAGGAGGGAGGAGGGAATGAGGGAGGAGGAAGGAGGGAATGAGGGAGGAGGGAGTAGGGAGGAGGGAGGAGGGAATGAGGGAGGAGGGAGGAGGGAATGAGGGAGGAGGGAGTAGGGATGAGGGAGGAGGGAGGAGGGAGGAGGGAGGAGTTTAGGACACAACCACAGAGATCGGCTGCGTACACCAGGAAGGCCTGAGGTCAAAGGCCTGAGGTCAAAGGTCACAGTGAGTGTTAATGTGATGTCACTCTGAACGGCGTGTACCTGGAAGTCGTCGGCGCTGAGTCCCGTTGCCGTGGCGACCGCCTCCAGCTGTGCAGGCGTCTGCTTCCTGAAGATCCGCTGCAGCAACACGAAGATGTCGGCCGACTCTGGAGACGTCTGCAGCAGCACGGCCAGACCGCCGTACCTACAGGATATATTATATTTAATATTCATCATATAGCCTACTATATTTAATATTCATAATATATTATATTTAATATTCATAATATAGGCCTACTATATTTAATATTCATAATATATTATATTTAATATTCATAATATATTATATTTAATATTCATAATTTATTATATTTAATATTCATAATATACTATATTTAATATTCATAATATATTATATTTAATATTCATAATATACTATATTTAATATTCATAATATATTATATTTAAAGGGACAACGAGGAGTTTCTATTCGGCTATAAAAAAGTATCACATTAATGTGGATGAATCTACGTTACCACTTGTTAATGGTCCATTTTAGATAAATCTATGGTTCTGTCTCTATCGTTATTTTGTTATTATTAGTGGTGGTGGAAACGCTGGGCGAGCCGAACAGCGTTTCCTTAATGAGAATAACGCAGCTGAATCGCCGTTTATGGTGGGAACTACGACGGTAACTGAACCTCTTTGAACCTCTGACTTTAATTCTTGATGAATGAAAACATGAGTCCGTCTTGCGCCGGTCAAAGAATTTTACGGCGCGGAGGCTCATAAATGTAGCGTGAAAACGCTTCGCTTTTCCAAAACTCCTCGTTGTCCCTTTAATATTCATTAAATGTATTATAATATTTAATAATGGCCGTACCTACCACACACAGCTCCGTTAATCAACTCTCACTTCTTAAAGACGCTTCTTTTAATTGGTCTTTGTAATAATATTCATTAAATGTGAATCTCATTCTGTTTGATCTATAAAACGTGTTTGAAGTGAATTACTGACACAAATAAACTTCTCTATGATGTTGTAATTTACTGAGAGGAACAAGATCTCTCCTCTCTATTGATCTCTAATGATCATCTCTATTGATCTCTATTGATCCGTCCTGAGACGTAGACGTACCAGGCGGCGCGGGACAGGTAGTGTGCGTACATCTGCTCCTGCGGCGAGAGGAGGCGGAACGCTTCGCCACAGTCCAGAGACGAGATGCCGATGTCGTTGGGGAGGAAGTACTGAGAGTCGACCATGTTCAGGCTGAGGCTGCACACCGACCAGGACCTGAGGAGAAACAACGTTTAAATGAGGCTGCTCACCGACCTGAGGAGAAACAACGTTTAAATGAGGCTGCTCACCGACCAGGACCTGAGGAGAAACAACGTTTAAATGAGAACCAAAGGACGAGGAAAAGAAATGATTAAGGAAAGAGAAAAAGTTAAGTTCAGTTTTTAGTTTCTTTTAAATGCAGCAAGTGAAGGGAAGATTTACACACACACACACACACACACACACACACACTGTACTTGGACTAAAATGATTAAAACGTTTTGTTGAAACTGGTTTAGTATTTTGGTGTTGTTGTGTTTTTGTTAACGACACAATACAAAAAGGCGTCTTTGTTGTTTTTATCTCACGTTTCTTGGCTGTAAAAACAAACTGGTCGTTGATTAACCATCTAAAACTAAACTGATACAGAATCAACAAACCAGGACCAGATGTTCATCTCTATAAAAACCACTCAGCAATCAACCATTTAATATTATACAACTCTAAATATTATATAAGTCTAAATATTATAACTCTAAATATTATATAACCCTTATATTATATGTTAAAGTCTTCATCAGTGGTTCTTCTGCAGGGCTTCAGACTAACTTTCTCTACTTCACTTTACACAGCGGCTCCAAACTTTACAGTTTAAGTCTAATTGTTTTGTTTTTTGTTTTTTTAAAGCAAAGTAAGTGTTGTTCATGTGCAACTAGAAGTGAAATGTTCCTGTGTTTGGTTTCTATCAGACTGAAGTGAAGTTACTGTTGGATTCAGTTACAGCTTCATGTTCAGCTCAGGACGCACACACACGGACACACACACTGTTATAGCTATTGGGTTACACACACACATCATTATTATTATATCTAACGTTATTAAATTACACCCGTAAGTAACACACACATATTATTATATCTACTGAGTTTCATCCAGTAGAAACAGCTTCTGACCCGGTCTGAGGGTCCAAGAGGAACCAGCCCATAATAAATCTGCTTCTGTTTCACTTTCTCCTTCTACCAGTGAGTTAACTAAGAGACACGTCGCTTCATAAAGATGAATTAATATTTAACTAATCAACCAGCAGGAAACACCAACACCACCACAGTGAAACAGTTAGAAAGACACAGTTAGTCCTCATGCTGCACCGTTAAATACACACTATTAAAACCAGTTTGTCCTAATAAACAGTAGGTTAATAACTCAACAGTAGGTTAATAACTCAACAGTAGGTTAATAAAGACATAAACAGTAGGTTAATAAAGACATAAACAGTAGGTTAAGTGGGTTAAGTTAAGTTAAGTTGCTGTCACGGTTGGTACCGTTAGCCGTTAGCCTGCGTGCTAACCCGCAGCTGTTAAACTGCTGCCCTAACCCTAACAGTAGGTTAATAACTCAACAGTAACTTAGGTTAATAGAGACAGTTATAAACAGTAGGGTTAGTAGTTAGTTAGTTAGTTAAGTTGTAGCCGTTAGCCGTTAGCCTGCGTGCTAACACTTAGCTGTTAAACTGCTGTCATCTAAACTCTGGTCTTTAAAGACCGCGGACGTGTTTCTGTGAAGCCGTTTCTCCGATCAGACCCGTTTCTACAGCAACAGAGGAGCAGATCGATCAATAAATCGATAAATTCAGCAGCTCGTTACCGTGTTTTGTTCAATCAGCTCCGGTGAACGTCAAACTGCAGTCTCACGCTGCTCGACACTTCCTGTGTTCATTCAACGTAAGCCCCGCCCCTCCCGCCGCTCAGCCAATCACACAGCGCCAACGGTTCGATTGACAGAACTCTCATCCAGTAGAAACGGCGCTTTGTCCCACACACGTTTCACAGCGGAACCAAGCAGAGAAGCATAAATGAACACACACACACACACACACACACACACTCGCACATGTTTAATATCAGAAATGTTTTAGTGCATGAATAATGAATAATGAAAAGTTAATAGTGAATAATTACCTAAGCCTTCTACTGTGAGGACTGTGTGTTAAAGTGGCAGAGCGGTTAAACTGCTGCATGAATCCCATCATCCTCCTCCTCGTCATCCACATGTTCCTCCCCAGACGGACACATCTGGACATCTTCAGCCCCGGTGGGTCCTAAAGTAGTTACTATAGAATATATAAAGTAACTTTACTATAGAATATAAAGTAACTTTACTATAGAATATAGAGGTTACAGGACCGTGATGGGCTCCTCCCCCAACTCCTCCTCCTCTTCTTCTCTGAGTGAAACAGCAGCTGCAGCTCCACATGTCACATGTATGTCTGCCATCTGCTGTCCTCAGCCCTGTCCTACACCTATAGACTATAAGACTGTATATAACAAGCCTACACCTATAGACTATAAGACTGTATATAACAAGTCTACACCTATAGACTGTATATAAGACTGTATATAACAAGTCTACACCTATAGACTGTATATAAGACTGTATATAACAAGTCTACACCTATAGACTATATATAAGACTGTATATAACAAGCCTACACCTATAGACTATAAGACTGTATATAACAAGTCTACACCTATAGACTGTATATAAGACTGTATATAACAAGCCTACACCTATAGACTATAAGACTGTATATAACAAGCCTACACCTATAGACTATAAGACTGTATATAACAAGCCTACACCTATAGACTATAAGACTGTATATAACAAGTCTACACCTATAGACTATATATAAGACTGTAACAAGTCTACACCTATAGACTATAAGACTGTATATAACACGTCTACACCTATAGACTATAAGACTGTATATAACACGTCTACACCTATAGACTATAAGACTGTATATAACACGTCTACACCTATAAACTATAAGACTGTATATAACACGTCTACACCTATAGACTATAAGACTGTATATAACACGTCTACACCTATAAACTATAAGACTGTATATAACACGTCTACACCTATAGATTATAAGACTGTATATAACAAGTCTACACCTATAGACTGTATATAAGACTGTATATAACAAGCCTACTCCTATAGACTGTATATAAGACTGTATATAACAAGTCTACACCTATAGACTATAAGACTGTATATAACACGTCTACACCTATAGACTATAAGACTGTATATAACACGTCTACACCTATAGACTATAAGACTGTATATAACAAGTCTACACCTATAGACTGTATATAAGACTGTATATAACAAGCCTACTCCTATAGACTGTATATAAGACTGTATATAACAGCAGCTGCAGCTCCACAGTGTTACATGTCTGCCATCTGCTGGCTTCAGCCCTGTCCTACACCTATAGACTACAAGACTGTATATAAGACTGTATATAACAAGCCTACACCTATAGACTATATGACTATATATAACAAGCCTACACCTATAGACTATAAGACTGTATATAACAAGCCTACACCTATTGACTATAAGACTGTATATAACAAGTCTACACCTATAGACTGTATATAAGACTGTATATAACAAGTCTACTCCTATAGACTGTATATAAGACTGTATATAACAGCAGCTGCAGCTCCACAGTGTCAGATGTCTGCCATCTGCTGGCCTCAGCCCTGTCCTACACCTATAGACTACAAGACTGTATATAAGACTGTATATAACAAGCCTACACCTATAGACTATATGACTATATATAACAAGCCTACACCTATAGACTATAAGACTGTATATAACAAGCCTACACCTATTGACTATAAGACTGTATATAACAAGTCTACACCTATAGACTGTATATAAGACTGTATATAACAAGTCTACACCTATAGACTGTATATAAGACTGTATATAACAGCAGCTGCAGCTCCACAGTGTTACATGTCTGCCATCTGCTGGCTTCAGCCCTGTCCTACACCTATAGACTATAAGACTGTATATAACAAGTCTACACCTATAGACTATAAGACTGTATATAACAAGTCTACACCTATAGACTATAAGTCTACACCTATAGACTGTATATAAGACTGTATATAACAAGCCTACACCTATAGACTATAAGACTGTATATAACAAGCCTACACCTATAGACTATAAGACTGTATATAACAAGTCTACACCTATAGACTGTATATAAGACTGTATATAACAAGCCTACACCTATAGACTATAAGACTGTATATAACAAGTCTACACCTATAGACTGTATATAACAAGCCTACACCTATAGACTATAAGACTGTATATAACAAGTGTACACCTATATACTATAAGACTGTATATAACAAGTCTACACCTATAGACTATAAGACTGTATATAACAAGTCTACACCTATAGACTATAAGACTGTATATAACAAGTCTACACCTATAGACTGTATATAAGACTGTATATAACAAGCCTACACCTATAGACTATAAGACTGTATATAACAAGTCTACACCTATAGACTATAAGACTGTATATAACAAGTCTACACCTATAGACTATAAGACTGTATATAACAAGTCTACACCTATAGACTGTATATAAGACTGTATATAACAAGTCTACACCTATAGACTGTATATAAGACTGTATATAACAAGCCTACACCTATAGACTGTATATAACAAGTCTACACCTATAGACTGTATATAACAAGTCTGCACCTATAGACTGTATATAAGACTGTATATAACAAGCCTACACCTATAGACTGTATATAACAAGTCTACACCTATAGACTATAAGACTGTATATAACAAGTCTACACCTATAGACTATAAGACTGTATACAACAAACCTACACCTATAGACTGTATATAAGACTGTATATAACAAGCCTACACCTATAGACTATAAGACTGTATATAACAAGTGTACACCTATATACTGTATATAAGACTGTATATAACAAGTCTACACCTATAGACTATAAGACTGTATATAACAAGTCTACACCTATAGACTGTATATAAGACTGTATATAACAAGTCTACACCTATAGACTGTATATAAGACTGTATATAACAAGTCTACACCTATAGACTGTATATAAGACTGTATATAACAAGCCTACACCTATAGACTGTATATAACAAGTCTACACCTATAGACTGTATATAACAAGTCTACACCTATAGACTATAAGACTGTATATAACAAGTCTACACCTAAAAAAACCTTCTCTTGACCCAGATGTCCTAGCCAACTATCGGCCTATATCCAACCTTCCTTACATCTCTAAGATCCTTGAGAAGATCGTCCTGGAGCAGCTACATGAACATCTGCACAGCAACGAGCTCTTTGAAGCTTTCCAATCTGGATTCAGAGAACACCATAGCACTGAAATAGCACTTGTCAAAGTCTCTAATGATCTTCTTATAGCTTCAGACAGAGGTCTCGTCTCTGTTCTTGTACTTTTGGACCTCAGTGCTGCATTCGACACCATCGACCACAGCATCCTGCTGCAGAGACTAGATCATGAAATTGGGATTAAAGGGCCCGCCCTGAAATGGTTTAAGTCATACTTATCTGACAGGTTTCAATTTGTTAATGTTAATAACGACCATTCAGAGTATAGCAGAGTTACGCATGGTGTACCGCAGGGTTCAGTCTTAGGGCCAATCCTCTTCATTCTTTACATGCTCCCATTAGGTGGCATCATCCGGAGGCATTCAATCAATTTTCACTGTTATGCGGATGATACGCAACTCTACTTGTCCATGGAGCCAGATGACAGAAGCCGGCTCATCAATCTGCAAGACTGTCTGAAAGACATTAGATCCTGGATGTCCTCTAACTTCTTGCTACTGAATTCAGATAAAACTGAGGTCATTGTGTTTGGACCTAAACATCTCAGGGACACGTTCTCTAATCAGATCGCTACTCTAGATGGCATCACCCTGACCCCGAGTACAACCGCGCGGAACCTTGGAGTCATTTTTGACCAGGACCTTTCCTTCAGCTCCCACATAAAACATGTGACTAGGACCGCCTTCTTCCATCTGCGCAGTATCACTAAGATTAGGAATATTCTCTCCCAGAGTGATGCTGAGAAACTAGTGCATGCATTTATCACTTCTAGGCTAGACTACTGCAACTCTCTCCTGTCAGGATGTCCGAAAAACTCTCTAAAGAGTCTCCAGCTAGTCCAGAATGCCGCAGCGAGAGTTTTGACAGGAGTTAGGAAGAGAGAGCACATCTCTCCCACCTTAGCTCCTCTCCACTGGCTTCCTGTAGGATTTAGAATAGACTTCAAAATCCTTCTGCTGACTTATAAGGCTCTTAATGATAAAGCTCCAACCTATCTGAAAGAACTAATCATTCCTTACTGTCCTACCAGAGCACTCCGCTCCCAGAACGCAGGTCTGTTAGTGACTCCCAGTATCTCTAAAAACAGACTGGGAGGTAGAGCCTTCAGTTACCGGGCTCCTTTACTGTGGAACCAGCTCTCTCCATGGGTCAAAGAGGCAGACACTCTAACTACATTTAAGTCTAGACTTAAGACCTTCCTTTATGACAGGGCTTTTAGTTAGGGCTGGTTCAGGTAGCTCTGAACCATTTATAGCTACGCTGCTATAGGCTTAGACTGCTGGGGACACATCTGGTTACTCAGAGCCCTCTCCTCTCCTCCTCTCCTCTCCTCTCCTCTCCTCTCCTCCTCTCCTCTCCTCTCCTCTCCCCTCCTCTCCTCTCCTCTCCTCTCCTCTCCTCTCCTCTCTCCTCCTCTCCTCTCCTCTCCTCTCCTCTTCTCCTCTCCTCTCCTCTCCTCTCCTCTCCTCCCCTCTCCTCCCCTCTCCTCCTCTCCTCTCCTCTCCTCAGTATATTTTTGAACTGTCATTTTCTGTTGTACTTTGTAGTTTGGCCTTGGTGTCTCGCACTCTCTCTGTGTTTCCGCAGATCCACCGGAGCTCCATCTCTCTGCACCAGCTGCCGCCTGCATCGCCCCCCTCCCACCCCTTCCCCTGCTGTTAGACCGGCCTCCCCTCCCTTCCCATGGTCCAGTCTACCACCCAGTCCTCCCATCGAGCTGACCGGCTCTCCCTGCCCCCCCCCCCCCCCCCTCCCCTCACCAGAGACTGCCCTCATCAACCCCTGCTAACATTTCCATATTCCGCACATTCTGTGACAAACTGTAAACTGTTTTCTTGTCTGTAACAACATCTATTGCACGTCTGTCCGTCCTGGGTGAGGGATCCCTCCTCTGTTGCTCACCCTGAGGTTTCTCCTGTTTTTCCCTGTTAAAAGGGTTTCCATGGAGTTTTTCCTCAGTCGATGTGAGGGTCTAAGGACAGAGGATGTTGCTACGATGCCATGTAAAGCCCTTTGAGACAAACTGTTTGTAAAAACGGGCTATACAAATAAAATTGCCTTGCCTTGCCTTGCCTTGCCTATAGACTGTATATAAGACTGTATATAACAAGTCTACACCTATAGACTATAAGACTGTATACAACAAACCTACACCTATAGACTGTATATAAGACTGTATATAACAAGCCTACACCTATAGACTATAAGACTGTATATAACAAGTGTACACCTATATACTGTATATAAGACTGTATATAACAAGTCTACACCTATAGACTATAAGACTGTATATAACAAGTCTACACCTATAGACTATAAGACTGTATATAACAAGTCTACACCTATAGACTGTATATAAGACTGTATATAACAAGTCTACACCTATAGACTGTATATAAGACTGTATATAACAAGCCTACACCTATAGACTGTATATAACAAGTCTACACCTATAGACTGTATATAACAAGTCTACACCTATAGACTGTATATAAGACTGTATATAACAAGTCTACACCTATAGACTGTATATAAGACTGTATATAACAAGCCTACACCTATAGACTGTATATAACAAGTCTACACCTATAGACTGTATATAACAAGCCTACACCTATAGACTATATATAACAAGTCTACACCTATAGACTATAAGACTGTATATAACAAGTCTACACCTAAAGACTGTATATAACAAGTCTACACCTATAGACTATAAGACTGTATACAACAAACCTACACCTATAGACTATAAGACTGTATATAACAAGTCTACACCTATAGACTATAAGACTGTATATAACAAGTCTACACCTATAGACTATAAGACGGTATATAACAAGTCTACACCTATAGACTGTATATAAGACTGTATATAACAAGCCTACACCTATAGATTATAAGACTGTATATAACAAGTCTACACCTATAGACTGTATATAAGACTGTATATAACAAGTCTACACCTATAGACTGTATATAACAAGTCTACACCTATAGACTGTATATAAGACTGTATATAACAAGCCTACACCTATAGACTATAAGACTGTATACAACAAGCCTACACCTATAGACTATAAGACTGTATATAACAAGTCTACATCTATAGACTGTATATAAGACTGTATATAACAAGCCTACACCTATAGACTATAAGACTGTATGTAACAAGTCTACACCTATAAACTATAAGACTGTATATAACAAGCCTACACCTATAGAATATAAGACTGTATATAACAAGTCTACACCTATAGACTATAAGACTGTATATAACAAGTCTACACCTATAGACTATAAGACTGTATATAACAAGTGTACACCTATATACTGTATATAAGACTGTATATAACAAGTCTACACCTATAGACTATAAGACTGTATATAACAAGTCTACACCTATAGACTATAAGACTGTATATAACAAGTCTACACCTATAGACTGTATATAAGACTGTATATAACAAGCCTACACCTATAGACTGTATATAAGACTGTATATAACAAGCCTACACCTATAGACTGTATATAACAAGTCTACACCTATAGACTGTATATAACAAGTCTACACCTATAGACTGCTTATAAGACTGTATATAACAAGCCTACACCTATAGACTGTATATAACAAGTCTACACCTATAGACTATAAGACTGTATATAACACGTCTACACCTATAGACTATAAGACTGTATATAACAAGTCTACACCTATAGACTGTATATAAGACTGTATATAACAAGCCTACACCTATAGACTGTATATAACAAGTCTACACCTATAGACTATAAGACTGTATATAACAAGCCTACACCTATAGACTGTATATAAGACTGTATAGGACGAATCGCCTTGTTGTTTACAACTACTTCCGGGTAGAAAACCAGCATTCGAACAATAGTGACGGACGAGAGTTTCGCTATATATATCTACTTTTTCATGTCACTATATCGCCGTTTAGACTAATCTGATGTTTGTAAAGTCTATAAAACCAATGATTAGACAAACATTACTATTTACGTGTGCACATTTTTGTAATTAGTCATGGTTATCAGAGATTAGCTGGGCTAACGGTTAGGCTACCTGTTTAACTTAACTTTAATAACTCAGTGACTCAATAAACGGTCCATGAAAAAATATTTTCTCCAGCGGATATCTTAGTTACAACATGATTGAGCAAACTGGAGTAGTTTCATGTCGTGTCCCACAACGGGAGGGTTTTAACAGCTGACGTCCTGATGTTAGCTTAGCTACCGCCGTTAGCTTAGCTACCGCCGTCAGCTGTCCCTGTCAGCTGCAGCCACTGATGCTTTCTAGACACCGTGATTCCCCCCAACTGAATAAATACAACACATAGCAACACAAAACACACACACAGAAGTAGTAATGTTTCTTCCATCATTTCAGATTTGTCTAAACAGTGATACGGCGTGAAAAATATGATATATATAGCTAAACTCTCGTTCGTTACTATTGATCTCATTCAAATTACGTGCTGGTTTTCTACCCGGAAGTAGAATGTAAACAACAAGGCGATTCGGTCTATATAACAAGTCTACACCTATAGACTATAAGACTGTATATAACAAGTCTACACCTATAAACTGTATAAGACTGTATAACAAGTCTACACCTATAGACTATAAGACTGTATATAACAAGTGTACAGACTGTATATAACAAGTCTACACCTATAGACTGTATATAAGACTGTATATAACAAGTCTACACCTATAGACTGTATATAAGACTGTATATAACAAGCCTACACCTATAGACTGTATATAAGACTGTATATAACAAGCCTACACCTATAGACTGTATATAAGACTGTATATAACAAACCTACACCTATAGACTGTATATAAGACTGTATATAACAAGCCTACACCTATAGACTGTATATAAGACTGTATATAACAAACCTACACCTATAGACTGTATATAAGACTGTATATAACAAGTCTACACCTATAGACTGTATATAAGACTGTATATAACAAGCCTACACCTATAGACTGTATATAAGACTGTATATAACAAACCTACACCTATAGACTGTATATAAGACTGTATATAACAAGCCTACACCTATAGACTGTATATAAGACTGTATACAACAAGCCTACACCTATAGACTATAAGACTGTATATAACAAGTCTACATCTATAGACTGTATATAAGACTGTATATAACAAGCCTACACCTATAGACTATAAGACTGTATGTAACAAGTCTACACCTATAAACTATAAGACTGTATATAACAAGCCTACACCTATAGAATATAAGACTGTATATAACAAGTCTACACCTATAGACTATAAGACTGTATATAACAAGTCTACACCTATAGACTATAAGACTGTATATAACAAGTCTACACCTATAGACTGTATATAAGACTGTATATAACAAGTCTACACCTATAGACTGTATATAAGACTGTATATAACAAGTCTACACCTATAGACTGTATATAAGACTGTATATAACAGCAGCTGCAGCTCCACATGTCACATGTCTGCCATCTGCTGGCCTCAGCCCTGTCCTACACACTCTAAGAAATGATTCATGGAGTTGTACAGCTCAAAATCAACAGCTTTTTCTGTATAAAAAAATAAGTTTGTTATGTTTATACATTATAATGAGTTGATAACTTAAAGCAGAAGTAAGCGATATTTTTGTGTTAATATAAGTCTTAAATAGTTGTATCTTCCGACAGTAATCACTTCTATAGAGTGTTTGGTCTGAAACACGGGTCTGTCAGTCACTCTGCTCTGCTCTGAGCCCAGGAGAAAACATTTCTCGTATCCTACAATTTTTATCCAATGAGGAGAGAGAACGGCATAAAGGGGCAGTCCTCTCTGTGTGTGCAGCCAAGGGATGCGCCTGAATGTGGTGACGTAGGGACGAGGACCAATAGATCCATGACGAGGGCGGGGGCTGCTAACTCCATCGGCTGACAAGACGTTATGGTGCGTTCAAGGCAACTCGTAACTCGTGTTTTTCCGACCTGTGAAGTCGTACCAGTTCGATCTGGTACGAGTTCACGGGTCAGAAGTTACGAGTGGCCGTTATAGTGACTTTCACAGGTAAAACAGGTCGGAGAAACACGAGTGGGTTGCCTGGAACGCTACAAAGTCGTAAGTCGTGACATGAAGCTGTAAGTTTCAAAAGCCTGCGTGGAACGCAGCATTAGCCAAAATGACCGGATCGCTTACTTCTGCTTTAAGTTAATAAGTTTGTCTAACTGAAAATAAATTAAAAAGTTTTAACTCAATAATGCATGGATTTTCAACAGATATTTCTGCCTCAACTCAAAATGTAGGTGTATTCAGTTTGCACAACTTAAAAATCCATGTCCATGTTACTTAATTAGCTGAGTACAAGGCTGAGCGCGAACAGACCTTGCGGCATTGCCAGATGGAAGTGGAGGACACGAGTGAGCACAGCACACATCTGCTAACTTTGCGGTTTGGTGAGTAAAAATTGACTCATATTAGTCACAGCAGCTAATCAGTAGTCAGTATAAGAAATAGTTTTACACAACACTACACTGAAAAAAATGATTTTGTGGTGTAGTAATATTTATTAGGTTAACTGTCATAATTTTTATTTTCTAATTGTAAGTATCAGTGAGAACGGGAATTATTCAAGTAAATCTATATATGTCATTCATGTAATAAATAAACAGTGTGGGAAGAGTAAGTTTTATTAGATATTTTCACATAATATTCAAAGGTTTCATATCATTGCACATGAACTTAGAAATATCAAGTAAGTTTTAATAGTGTTTCACGTTATGAATCCGCACATGCGCCTTGTGATCATGCTCGCCTTCAGGACGCATGCGCGTCTATAACCGCCAACATTTGAAGACGATGACGGCGGTCAGGTTTAATGGCAGCAGGAGCGGCTAAATCACCTTTAAGGTAAGTCATTCAGGGGTTTTCCTGCATATGAAAAGTTCAAATATCATCGTTTTTGATAATTATCTTAGGTTTATACAAAACGAGTTGTTTTGTTTTGTGTTTATGAAACGTGTAGCTTCCGGAAGGTCGAGCACGTTCTTTTAATGTGAAATTGACGGTGGTTATGTGGCCGGACATGTTTAGGGCTGCAACGAGTGGCATATTTAACTATCCGAAGGTTCGGGGTCACTACTCGAGTACCGTAGTAGCCTAACGTTACTGGAATACTCCTTTGTCGACTGGGGCGGGGGGCACTTGTTAACCGTCGCATCCAGTGTTTGCCATAGGCCTCGCCTGCCTCTCTCTCTCCCTCGCGCTGGCGTGACGTTACACAGGCACATGGACGGGTTGTGTTGGAGCTCAGCTGCTTCACGTTCACCCGCGACTCGTTCCTGCAGCTCAAAGCACGAGCACCGTGTCCTACAGCTGCAGAAAGTGGTGATCTCTCTGCCGAAGCGGGCCACGACCACCGGTGTGGGGCCGTTGTTCCTGACCTGCTTTGACCGAGAGACATCACATTCTGCGGCCAGGGGCTGTGACACGGCGCGGTGCTTCTCTCCCCACCAGTAGTTGGGCTGTTTGAAGTAAGTAAGTACCAAGACCTGACTCCTGACAGCAGCAAACACACACCACCGCGTCTCCTCTCTCTCACGCCGGTGGGTGCGTTGATTGTGTTCACGCTCAGCACATTAGAACCGAGCGGGCGGAGCCTCTATGAATGACGTTCACGCGCTGTTTGTGTGAGATGAAATCAAACGCACCCCTTCTGCTGCGGTCTATCTGAACCAGCCACTGAGTTTCAATCGAACTATATTGATTTTCAATCAAGTTTTTTTTAAAGTAAAAGTGATATTTTAAAATATTTTGAAAGCATATTATCAAAACGACATGGGTTTGACAATGGTACAGTTTATTTTGGTTACATGATTCGTTTTAATGTCTTATCTTGTCTATGTTTTTTTGTCCTTAAGCCCAAACCACCGACTTTCTGCTGTTGACACAGTCCCCTCTCAAGCAGCAACTACAGCAAGCAGTGTCACAAACAACGTCATCTGGCTATTCAGGTAAAAAAAAAAAAGTTAAGTTAATAGTTAAACTTAACATTAGAATGAATGTCTGCAAAGATTAACAAATATTTTTTGTGTTTCTGATACAGCTTTCTCTGCCAGGATGGGCACGCCAGCAAAGCTCCGCATCATTTTTGGAGACGATGATATTCGAAAATTTGAGGTAACGATTGTCTCTCCTCGCTTCTCTTTTCTCCTCTCCTCCCTTTTCTTGTGTTCTTTTCTGTCTCCTCCCTTCCTTTCTCCTCTTCTCTCCTCTCTTTGATTCTCTCTCCTCCTTTCCTCTCCCATTTTCTCTCTTCTCCTCTGTCCTCTTACCTCCCCCCGTCTCTCTTCTCCTCTCCTCTGCGTGCTACATGCACATCTGTATTAT
This sequence comes from Trachurus trachurus, assembly GCF_905171665.1. Classification (NCBI taxonomy): domain Eukaryota; kingdom Metazoa; phylum Chordata; class Actinopteri; order Carangiformes; family Carangidae; genus Trachurus; species Trachurus trachurus. The sequence goes on from NW_028155243.1 coordinate 167,217, forward strand.
TTAGTGTTTCCCATAATTAGACAGGAAATAAAGTTCAGGAATCACTGGAGTTGTGCATGAGGTCCATAAGGCCTGATTTACTACAGGTTGTTTGTGAATGTAAAAGTGATGGCAAACTTAAGCTGTTATCGAAATATTTATATTTTTGACAGTAGTCTGTAACTTGAATAAAAAATTAAGCTCTACTATGCACCTGAACATGGCTCCACATATATTTTACAGGGTATCAGCAGAGAGGCAGCTCAAGAGGACCAGGCTGAGCAAGTCCTGAGGATCTGTGTCTACCACACAGGAGAAGAAGATGAAGGTGCATCCGACGCTGATGTGTCGATTGGTTGAAGGGACTAAGGTACTTGACAACTGTGGAAGTGTTGCAAAGGCCTGTCTCCTGCTGATGGGCATTGTTTATGCCATGAACTTGAGTTACCAACCAAAAATGAAGTACACTTTTGAAGTGTTCCAGAAGCTTCTTCTAGAGCTTGATGTCCTTAAGCTGTCCCCAAAGATCCTGTCTCTGCGAAACAAGCTTATAGCTTCAGTGCACATGTGTGACCCAAGAGTTGTCCTTTCAAAGAGGGAACTAAAAGAAAAAACGGCACATTTGTTTATGTGGCTATTTGTCTATGTTCTCGTTTTAATGATGTTATTTTTTATTTCAACTTGTTGCACTTAATGAATGCGTGCTGTCTTCGGGTCGAGGAAGAAGGGAAGGAATAGAGAAAAGGAATGAAGGAAAGTTAGATCAGCATTTTCAAGGTAAACCAGAGGTTCTCAACTGTTGGATTGTGGGGCCATTTTCAAAGGGTCACAGATGTGAGTGTTGTATTGTTTGCAAACCTTGTGGAACATGTTTGATTGAAAAACATATATTTTCACAGAAAAATAAACGTGTTGAATTAACAGCTGCCTCATTTTTAAAGTCATTGTTTCAATACACAAAAACATTAAGAGCAAATTTAGGCAATTTAAACTGCAGAAAATATGTAAAATGCTGTGTAAATGTTACTTACATATAGTCCATAAATAAAACTTAAAAAGGTATTTAAAATTACCTTGAAAGGCCATTGATTTTAGGTGAGATTTTTCAGTTTGCAGCAGTCAGAGTCTGAGTAAAACTTACAAAGAAGGAGAGAGTAAAATTCAATGTCCATATTAATAATAATCAGTAAATTACTTGAGGTTTGCTAGTAAAAGTAACTTGTATCCTGCAAGTAAGGTTTACTTGATGATCGCCCTTGTAGAATTTACTTACAATTTCTAAGTGCAAAAACTTTCCTAGGTTTTCCTAAGTAAATAACACTCCAAATTTTTTTCAGTGTAGGTGATTTTTCTTGGTCAGCAGTGCTACTGTGTAAGCTAGCAGTAACTCCTAGTAATTCGGTCTAACCGTATTGCTAAGTTTTGTTTTTTAGGTTGGTTTAGTCAGCCATTGCAGCACCAAAATCCACATTGACGACGAGAATATTGAGTTGCTGTTGTTAACAGCGCATGTGTATTGCTCCCTGCCCATTTCGTTGCAGTAGTTTGTGTGAATTTTCTTTTGTTTTCCATCTTGAAAAAACAGTTCAATCAAATGTATTGTTATTAAGTTGCAAGTTGTAGGCATCATAGCTTTCTAATTGACCTTAATTTAAGTTATTTGAACAGAACTGCTAGTTTTCAAAAATGAAGTGGTCCTGTAAAATGTGCAAATTTGAATCACCAAGAAAGATAGATCTGCTAAAGCATTATAGACTTAGACATGGTCATGGTGGAGAATCTCTCCCTTGTCTTTACTGGGAGTGCTATTGCTCATTTAAAACATGGGGCAGCCTGCGAACCCACCTGTCAAGAAGTCACTCCACCCGTGAGACAGTGACAGCGCCCACTGTACTGTCATTTAAATGTCCATGTTGCCCCTTAAACACTATCTCCACAGAGAGAGAATACTTTGAGCATATTGGCCGTCATTTAAAGAAACAGGAAACTGTGTGTTGTGTTTTTGAAAATTGTCCTTTCAAAACAAACATTTATGGAACATTTGCTTCTCATAGGAACCGGAAACACACTCCTCACACCATTGATGACTTCAAGCCTGAGCTTTTGAAGAGGTATGTCATCCCCCAAATGCAGGGGATGATCCTGTGGATGAGGTTGATACTGAGGGTGCAGTCAGTGAAGCTGCTGAAGATGATGAAATGAGAGAATTGCCTAATTTAATAGAAAAACATGTAGCCCACCTGCTGCTTAAATTGGAAAGCATATTCAATGTTCCACAACGGTGTATTGATGAGTTAGCTGAAGAACTGCACTTTATTTCTTCAACAGCTTCAGGTCCTATTTTAAAAGACATTTTACAGACATGCTTAAAGAAACATAATTGTGAGGTTGATGATGTGGTCATCTCAGAAATGGTGACAGACCTATGTGAGTGCAAGCCAATTACATCAGCCCTAAGGAGGAATGGTCCTCTTTCCACCTCCTACAAAAGAAGAGAGTATTTCAAGGAGCATTTTTCTGTGGTAGAACCCATTGAGTATATACTCAGTGCCAGGGAGCAGAGAAGTTTCCAGTACATGCCTATTTTGAAGTCCTTGCATGAGGTTTTGAAAAAAAAAAGGAATCCTGGATTGGCTCACACACACCAGTGAAACAGATAGCAGTTCTGAAAGTCAATACAATTCATTTCAGGATGGCACACATTTTAAAAACAATGCATTGCTGTCAGAAAATAATCCAGCTATTTCTCTTATTCTTTATGTGGATGATTTTGAAGTGTGCAATCCACTTGGCACATCAAGAAAAAAACACAAAATAACTGCCGTGTATTGGGTTTTAGCAAATGTTCCACCACTGCTAAGGAACTGAATGACTTTCGCCCCGTGGCGCTCACTTCGTTAGTTATGAAAGGATTTGAGAAGATTGTGAAGAGGAGTTTGCTGGGGATGTCACAGAGTATTATCGACCCACTCCAATTCGCATACCAGGCGGGAAAGGGGGTGGAGGACGCGACGGCAACTCTTCTTGATTTGGTTTTGGGGCACTTGGAGGGCACTAAGACACATGTTCTGACATCCTTCATTGACTTTTCATCAGCTTTTAATTTCATGCAGCCTCATATCCTCGCTTCCAGGCTCTCTGAAATCCCAGACATTGATGCTGGTACTATAGGATGGTTGGTGGGGTGGCTGACCAGGAGACCGCAGAGAGTTCGTGTCAATAACACCCTGTCCACAGCTCTGACGTGCTCAACTGGTTCGCCTCAGGGGTGTGTCTTGTCGCCCTTATTATTCATCCTGTACACAAACTGCTGTCGCAGTACTTATGAGTCATCATTTATCATAAAATATGCTGATGATTCAGTGATCCTCAGTCTCCTGCAGGACCATGAGATGGGCCACGGTCCTGTTTTGGATAATTTTGCTGACTGGTGTGAGGAGTCATTTTTGCAACTAAATGTTAGCAAGACAAAAAATATGCGGTTTGACTTCCGTAGAAACCGTCCTACCATGCCGCTATTGACTATAAAAGGGTCCCCAGTCGAGACCGTCAGCCAGTATAAGTATCTTGGGACTATCCTGGACGAAAGGCTGACATTTGAGCCCAATACGGACAGAATCTGTAAGAAGGCCAATCAAAGACTGTTTTATTTGAGAAAGTTGAGGACTTTCCAGGTAGAGAGGTCCCTCATGAGAATGTTTTATTCATCCTTTGTAAACTGTTTTCTTGTCTTGTGAACTGTTTTCTTGTCTTGTAAACTGTTTTCTTGTCTGTAACAACATCTATTGCACGTCTGTCCGTCCTGGGTGATGATTCCTCCTCTGTTGCTCACCCTGAGGTTTCTCCGATTTTTCCCTGTTAAAAGGGTTTTCCATGGAGTTTTTCCTCAGTCGATGTGAGGGTCTAAGGACAGAGGATGTTGTTACGATGCCATGTAAAGCCCTTTGAGACAAACTGTTTGTAAAAACGGGCTATATAAATAAAATTGCCTTGCCTTGCCTTGCCTTGCCTTGCCTTGCCTTGCCTTGCCTTGCCTTTGTCAAGTCTGTATTCACTTTTTCTATGATCTGCTGGTTTGGTAACCTCAGTCTAGCTAACAAAAACAGGCTAAGCAGTATCATTAAACAATGCCGTAAGATCATTGGCACTGACCTTGATGATCTAAGTCAGATCTATCAAGTCTACTGGCAGATCCTGATCATCCTCTGAACAAGGAGTTCAGACTGTTACCCTCAGGAAGGAGGATGTCTTTTACTAGGAAGGCCAGGTCAAACAGATACTTGAGATCATTCGTCCCGCTAGCTGTTAAATATTTGAACCAGCTGTAGCTGATGATTTGATGTGACTTGTAGGTAATAATTTTTATGATGTATCCTGGTATTTCTATTTCTTGTATCGTTATGTATTAATATACAATGTATTTCTATCTATTTATTGCTACCTATGTGTTGTATCCGGTGTGTTTATTGTGCCAACTGCTGTTGTACACTGAATTGCCCCCTTGGGGATATTAAAGTAAATCAATCAATCAACTGCTTAGATCATCACTGACATCAATATACCTTGCAGTTCTCTGCAAGGCTGATGATATCAAAAAGTTTGGCTATAGCGCTGTTTTGGAACCTTTGTTAAAAGATCTTGCCAGCCTTGAAGAAGAGGGACTTCACATTCCTTCATTAGGCATTCAGGTTAAAGGTACTGTCTGTTGTGTTGTTGCAGATAACCTTGGTGCCCACTCCCTTGGAGGATTTGTGGAGAGCTTCTCTGGAACACACGTCTGTAGGTTCTGTAAGGGAGAAAGATCCCAGTTCCAGGTGAGTGAAGTCAGAGCTGGTGCATTTCATCCTAGGACAGTACAAGAGCACAGGGATCATGTTCAGACAGCACATTGTTATGGAGTAAAGAGACAGTGCCCACTGACTGAAAAGCTAAAATATGTTGATGTTTTATCTGGCTACCCACCTGATTTACTCCATGGCCTCTTCGAAGGTATTGTACCTTTAGAATTGGCACTGTGCCTAAATGTCTTGATCAAAAGTTAATATTTCACACTTGACAAACTTAATAAATTGATCAAGGAGTTCCCATACAGATGGGCAGACAAGTCTGATGCACCACAATCAGTTCCATCGACCTTTGCTGCAAGAAAGTCTGTTGGTGGGAATGCCCATGAAAATTGGGCTTTGCTTCGCCTCCTTCCCCTGATAATTGGAGAAAGAATACCAGAGAGTGAACCCTCATGGCAGGTCCTTCTGAACCTTAAGGACATAGTTGAACTTGTCCTCTCTCCTGCTCATACAGAGTTAACTATTTGTTACCTTGAAAGCAAAATCTCTGAGCATAGACACAGATTCATGGAGACGTTCCCACAGGAAAGACTCATTCTGAAGCATCATTTTATAGAACACTACCCACAGCAGATAAAGGCTTTTGGTCCACTTGTGTCGCTGTGGACCATGCGTTTCGAGGCCAAACACAGCTTTTTTAAGCGTGTGGTCAGGCATACATTCTGTTGTCTCTTGCAGGAAAGCATCAGTTAATGGTTGCACACCATCTACATGGTGGTGCAGTTGTTCCACCGTCTCTCCAGGCAAAAAAACTGTCAATGGTTGATTTGACTGTGCTGAGAGAAGACATAAAAAAAGCACTGCAAATGAAATTTCCCAGCGTGTCATTCGTCCAGATGGCAACCACGGTGTGTTGCAGTGGCACCAGTTACTCCACTAGAATGATTTTGGCACACGGATCAACAGGTTGTCTTCCAGATTTTGTGGAGTTGATTCAGATTGCTGTTGTAAATGGGAAGGTTGGGTTCATGGTTAAATGTTTAAATGCATAGTTTATTGAACACCTTAGAAGCTTTGAACTCGAAAACACAGGAAGTGTTAAGGTGATTGAGCCAAATGAGCTGTCTGACTTTTTTCCAATGGCAGCGTACACTGTGGCTGGGAAGCGTATGGTTACCCAGAAGCGCTACATTAATGTTGATATACTATAGTGATCAAAAACAAGAAAGGACTCGCAACACTGTATGAGCTCCCCAAAGTACAAAAATTTATTAGAGGACTATAAAAAGGACAACGTTTCGAGCAGTGCGCTCTTCGTCAGGTCAATCAAGGCAAATGCTTTCAGGTGTTCATTAAGTAGATACACAGGATCCGCCCATGGGCGTGGGTGAATGAAAACACCACCAGGTCTGACAGTAAGTTGACGACATGGTCATTAAATACAGTGTAAAATAATACATAGACACATGTCGACCATTTTTAAATGAAATTAAGCAAACATATGCAAAATGATAAGAATCCGAAAGGAAAATGACTTGAATAAACAAAAACAAAAACACACCTCTTATCTATTCCCACACAGAGGAAAAAAGAAGAGGGAAATATATACACAAAAAGGTTCCCTGCTTCAATTAATACATCTTTATAATACATCAATTTTAAGGGGTCTGGGGTGCCCGGAATAAAAGTATACCTAATCAGCAAAGGGGTTCCCCTTCCCTATATAAGGAGGGGAAAAAATATATATATATATATCAGTGCAGAAATAAACATATTCTATAAACATACTGGCCCAGACAATATCAAAAAACAAATGTTATTCCGGGGTGAAGTGTGTCTATGTATTATTTTACACTGTATTTAATGACCATGTCGTCAACTTACTGTCAGACCTGGTGGTGTTTTCATTCACCCACGCCCATGGGCGGATCCTGTGTATCTGTATCTCTCTTAATGAACACCTGAAAGCATTTGCCTTGATTGACCTGACGAAGAGCGCACTGCTCGAAACGTTGTCCTTTTTATAGTCCTCTAATAAATTTTTGTACTTTGGGGAGCTCATACAGTGTTGCGAGTCCTTTCTTGTTTTTGATAATCGTCTCCCTGGACTCAGCACCTGGCTGCATTTCTGGATGTGCGCGAGCCCTTTTTTTGTTCATCTGATATACTATAGTGGCCATTAGCACCATATCATTTGTTTGACTTGACCTTCAAGGAAATTTTGGAAAATGCAAAATGAGAAATGGTATTCTGTAGTCCTGGAATTTTTATTACATTATGTTTCGATGGGAATCCTTAGGAGGATGAAAAAAGGCCCCTGTTATTTGCCATAGAAATAGAGGATTTAAACATTTAGTCAGACTAAAAGATGCTCAGATTTGCAGGTGTCCGGTTTTGACAAAAAGAAGAAATACAATTTATATACAGTAGTGTGTAATATTAAAGTTAACGATTAGAGACACAATAACCAGTGTAATTCCTTACTCCACGCAAGTTAATATTGCAAAGTTGATGAAAAGTCTATACCATATCACTGGTAATTATCAATCAATGTCAATGTTCTCCTCTGATACATAATGTTTAGTAGAAAAGAAAAATGTGAATGTATTCTGTAAATCAAACTAAAATGGAGTCTTTTCTCTTACAGTTACTCCCATGTCTCATCCAGCCAAACTAAGGGTCATTCTTCAGGACCACGATATTCGGAAACTTGACTTACCTCATGGCCTCCCTGGAACTGTGGTTGAACTTGAATCTGTTGTTAGAGAAACATTTGGGGTTCAAGGGAACTTTACTTTGCATTACAAAGATGCAGACTTTGGAGATTAATATTTTAGTCTTACCTCAACAAGTGACATAAAGGACAAAGACACAATAAAGGTGGTTGACATTGAACCTCCCACATTCACTCTCAACTTAACTGAAGTGAACACTTCCTTTGAAAGTGAATCAGAAATCTCCACCTATAGTGCAGCAACAGTGCTCTCAGACAGTACTTCGATGACTACCATCCAAACCAGTTGCTCCTCCAGTTCCCAGGATACACTGACTCTATCATCACCTGAACATGGGATTCAGCGATCAGAACGGTGGCCCACTGCATTTCCTGTACCTCGGTTTGCATATGATACCAAGCTGATGCTCACTGCAGGAAATGAGGCTAACAAGAACAATGCAACTCCACTCAACTTCACCTCAATCCTTTCTGACATCCTCGAAAGGCTGGCAGAAAGCGTCTTTCAGTATGTGGCCTATCCATCAAGCTCACAGTTTGCAGATGTTGCTGAGGCGTTGATTCTGAAGTATCCTTGCCTTAAAGAAGCAGGATCATACAACGGATGTTATGGATGGCAACAGCGTCTGAAATATAAGATGGGGAACTATAGGTCCAAACTCAGAGGGCTTGGATGCCCTGAACTTGATGTCAGCTCTCTCAGAAAGAAGAGACCACATGACAAAGCGCCTGCAAAGAACATTAAAAAGCCGAAAAAGTCAGAAGTTAACTATTTACCCCCTATTCCACAAGGAGAAACAGAGGAAAGTTTGGAAGGTGAAAGACTGGAGCTCCTCAATGAAGTGAGGAAGAAGAACAACTCACAGATCATCGGTGACAAAATGGGAAAGACATTTTCGATTCGCAGGCAGGAGGTTGTGAATCAGGAACCATCCGTCAGTGACCTCAAAGAAAGATGGCCTGCTCTTTTCAACGCAGCTGAGGGAAATATTTCTCCAAGACAATTCACAGTATATGATATTTTGTTCATTATCATGTTGTGCCTATTTGTGCCTTTTCTTTCCATTCAGATTAACCAGGAATTCAAACGCATCACGACTGTGAGCCTGGAGACCACTACTCCTCAAAAATGATCTCTTTGCTGTCCTCAAGGGGAGGGGCTTCTAAAATGAAGATTCAGCACTTACAGAGCAGTGGTCACCAACCTTTTTATGTCCAAGATCCCTGGCCTCTGCCTTGGTGACAGGCAAGATCTACTTATTACGGCGTTGAGAAAAAAAGACTTTCCAGACTCCAGACTGTTACAAGTTGAGGCTTTTTATTTAGCCTAATTTTAATTGAATGAAATCAAACACACTGGTCCAGCCTTTAAATCCATGTGACCAAGAACACACTAAATGACTTAATTTCAGTGCAACATATCGAAATTATTTGCTCATTTTAATTGAATGAAATCAAACACACTGGTCCAGCTTTTAAATCCATGAGACCAAGAACACATTAAATCACTTAATTTCAGTGCAACATAAAATGGAAATTATTTGTTAACCATTCACAATAAAGAACAAATTTATTTGCAGTGAGCAGACTGGGTAAACTACCAAATGACTGCTGTGTTTATCAACTGAAGTTACAACACAACACTGACAATATTCTCAGACAGTGCAACTAATGTAAGTGCAGTTCAGCTTTGTGTCCCATAACAATGCCATCTCAACTCAAGTCAATGTGACGGCTGCGACTGAACATGGTCTGTGAGTGCCTTATAGTTAGGCTCATAAGCACAGACAGCCAGTCTGAGGCAGTCTGTGAGGTGTCTGTCTGCAAGCCGACTCCTGTGCTTTGATTTGATGATTTTCATCTGTGAAAATGCCATTTCACAAAGGTAAGTTGATCCAAAATAGGCACTCACTTTTACTGCACATGCACTGAGGAGAGGAAACTTCTCTCTGCTGACAAGTCCCCAAAAGTCACTGTCCCTTGACCTGGCTTTCAGCTCTATGTCACTTTGCAAGTCAACTATCTCCATGTCCACTCCACCTGGAAGAGCAAATGCTTTCTGGAATTTAGCTGTTACCTCATCTGTATCAATAGGCAGGAATGGGTTTGAGACAAATGCAGCAATATCTTCCATGACGTGTAACTCACCAAAACATCGACTGAACTCTGCTGCCAGTTTGTCCAGGTGCACACAGTACTGCTCAGGGTGAAAATCATAATTGTCTCTGATGGACTGTGACATTTTCTCCAGGTTGGTGAAGTGCATCAGCATCCCTTTCTTTAGGTGTGTGGTCCAGACACCGAGTTTGGCCTTGAACGCCTTCACTGCGCTTATCATGTGGGGCAGGTGTCTGTCTTTTCCCTGAAGTTCGTTGTTGAGTGAGTTCAGTTTTGCTGTTAGGTCTGTTAGGAACCCCAGGTCCAGTAACCAGGCATCATCTGATAGTTCCTCGTGCTCCTCGTTCCTTGTCGACAGAAACATCTTTATCTCAGGCAGCAGGTCAACAAATCGCTGCAACACTTTGCCGCGACTCAGCCACCGTACATCAGCATGGAGAAGCAGGTCTCCATATGCGGACTCGAGCTCATCCAATAACGCCTTGAATAAGCGATGCTGAAGCGCTTTTGCTCGAATCGAGTTTACCACTTTAACCACCAGTGTCATTACATGAGAAAAGTCCACAACTTTCCCAGCCAAGGCCTGCTGATGAATCACACAGTGGTAATTCATGAAGTTGGGAAAATCCGGATCTTTACGGCACAGTGCTATAAAACCAGCGCGCACACCGCACATCGCCGGGGCTCCGTCAGTAGTGATTGCCACGAGTTTATGAATGGGAATGTTATTTTCATGGACATAGCTTTTAAACACGTTGTAAATATCCTCACCTCTCGTTCTCTGTTTCAAATGGAGAAGAGTGAGGAAGTCCTCCTTTGTTGTAAAATCCTGAAAAGCCAACCTGACAAATACAGCAAGCTGAGCTGTGTCCATTACATCCAGCGATTCATCGAACTGCAGTGAAAAATATTCACAGAGCGACAAGTCCTTCAACACCTGTTGATCAACGTCCTCTGACAGTAACTCGACCCTTCGTGTCACCGTTGCAGGACCAAGCGGTACAGCACGGAGCGCGGCTTTTATGTCCTCTTTGTTTTTGAAGTTGCTGCAAACAGTCTCTGCCGTAACGGCCATAGCTTCCTTAAATAAATCCCCATCTGTAAAAGGCTTCTTGTGTTTAGCCAAAAGGTGGCTAACACGAAAAGACGCTTCAGTTGCAGCCTTATTTTGAGAAGCGGGTTTCGTGAAAAGCGACTGCTGAGCCTTCAGCACCGCTTTTAGCTCTTGGACTTTTTTAGCGCGAATTGTGCTCTTTGGTGGATAGCTGTCTTTGAATTTCTGGTGGTTAGTGTTGTGGTGCCGCTCCAAATTCCCTCGCTTCGACAGTGCCTGTGCCTGATGGCACAACATACACACACACTTGTCTTTTACCAAGGTAAAAATAAATTCCTCCTCCCATTCCGGATGAAAATTGTACGATTTCGTCTTCTTTCGTGGTGGACCCGGACCCTCCGCCATGCTTGCAGATTGTAAACAACGGCAGGCTATCACCATGGTGACGACGTTCGCGACAGTCACCTGTACACATGTCACTCTCATACTGTAAATGCAGCACCCGCCTGCTACATTGAGGAAAAAGAAGAAAAAAAAAGCTGTATCCGAAGTCTGAACGCCAATCAGGCATAATATGTTTTATACACATTTTATTATTATTATTATATTTATTCTTCCAAGGTTTTTTTCTTTTCTTTTTTTTCTTTTTCTTTTTTTCTCGAGATTGACAGGGCAAGCCTCCGAGATCGACCAGTCGATAGCGATCGACGGGTTGGTGACCACTGTCCTAAAGGTATGAATAAATGAAATGAAGTTACTTACATAAAGATGATATTAGATTTTTGAACATGACTGTACAAGTGACCAAAAATGCAATTTAACATCAATTGTAAGATTGTTTATTGTCTTCTAGATGTAGACAACTCTATTTCATATGAGGGAATATAATGTCAGATAATTGTTTATGCCTTAGTCTAAGGAAAAAAAATATATAAATAAGAACTAAATTACAGGTGAGATGATATACATTAGGCCTCACAAACCTCATCATTCTGTCTTTATGCCACTACCAAAAACACATCTTCCTGTTCAACATACTTTTTCTTTTTCACAGGACAATTCTGCGGAGGCAAGGTGGGAAGTTGCCATCCGTGGCTTAATGGTGCACCTCAGGGAAAAGGAGGAGGAGCCCTTTAAAGAGGAGGTAGATCAGATACTCTGAGTTCACAGAGACAGAGTGTGTTTTTTACAGAGCAGCTACTCCCCCCTTGTGGACCCACAGTGGTGCAATAGCACCATCTATGGACATAAATGTGATTTATTTTGAGAGCTAACTGTGGTGCTGTGTAATGTGTTCTACAATTAAACAAACAAATAGCAGGCGACGTGTTCACATAAAAGAACTATGTGCATGTGAAATGTGCCCTCTACAAACAAACTTAAAACATTTATGCTGATTCTGACCAACCAGGATGGTGACGGGGATATCACAGGCGAAGTGATGCAGATCGTTCCAACAGGTGGCATACCTGCAACCCATGCAAAGATTGTCCTGGAGGGAACGAGGTCCTAGTGGATGACATGGATATTCCCACAGCCTGTGCCTTGCTAATGGGGATAATTATGCACTCAACCTCAGCTACCCAAAAGAACTGAAAAGCACTTTCGAAGTCTTTCAAAAGATCTTTCTTGAGCTGGATGACCTCAAAGCAAGCCCCAAGGTAATGATGCTTAAAAATAAGCTGTTGTGCTGAACAGGAAAGAGGCATCTAAGATGTCCTCTTATTAAAAAAGAAATGTTGCCATGTTGTTTGGAATGTGTTGATTACTGTGTGTTGTTTAATATTGTATTGTGTATTTAATGTTGAGAGTTTAGACATTTGGGTTGTCCTCAAAGTACTGTATAGTATCTGTACTGTTCAGAGACTGTTTTAGAGTCTAAACTCTAAACTATACAATAGTTTAGAGTCTCAAATAAGAGAAGAAGTATTGCATTATTTGCAGTGTGTTGTTTACAGTATGTGTAGTGTTGAAAGTTTAGACATTTATGCTCTCCTCAAATTAAGAGGAAATGTTGCATTACAGTATTTGCAATGTATTGTTTAATTACTGTACTTTATGTGTAGTGTTGAGAGTTAAGACATGTATGCCATCCTCAAATTTCTGCAAGAGCACATGTTACATTATTTGCAATATGTATAGGCCTTGTGCATGTAGGTGTACTGTTGAGTTTACACCTAGTTCAAAGCAATGTAGGCTATAACTTAAAATGTCACACTGCCAAAATGTTCACATCTAAGTGAGATGCTGGCTGTTTGAATAAACAGATCATAAAAGTGGAATTTCAATGTGTGATATTTTCTGACTTAGATAAATAAGTTCTTGTACAAAACAAATTGTGCTGGCTCAACATAAAAAAAAAAGAGGTAACAATTTCCATGGACATTTCTGAGTAGAATGAAAGGAAAATAAATAAGTTAGATTAACTAAAAGGAGTAATTTTAACACAATTAAAAAGTTGGTTTAACTTAAATAAGCCTGTTAGAGGAATAGGCAAATCATGTTCATTGAACTAAAGTAACTGAGTTGGCCTAACTAGAAAAGTCTTGTGGCATGTACTTACTTACATACTAGCTAAGTTGGGGGGCGTCGCGTGGCGTAGTGGTTAGAGCGGGCGCCCCATGTATAGAGGCACAGTCCTCGCTGCAGTCGGCCCTGGTTCGAATCGGGCGCCATTTACTGCGTGTCATTCCCCCTCTCTCTGCCTCCCCGTTTCCTGTCTGTCTCAACTGTACTATCTATGAAAAATATACTTAAAAAAAAAAAACTAGCTAAGTTGAAATAACTTAAAAATATCCATGGAAATTGTTACCTCAATTTTTTTTGCGTTGAGCCAGCACATCATTTAGACTATAAGACTGTATATAACAAGTCTACACCTATAGACTATAAGACTGTATATAACAAGTCTACACCTATAGACTATAAGACTGTGTATAAGACTATATATAACAAGTCTACACCTATAGACTATAAGACTGTATATAACAAGTCTACACCAATAGACTATAAGACTGTGTATAAGACTGTATATAACAAGTCTACACCTATAGACTATGAGACTGTATATAACAAGTCTACACCTATAGACTATAAGACTGTGTATAAGACTGTATATAACAAGTCTACACCTATAGACTATAAGACTGTGTATAAGACTGTATATAACAAGTCTACACCTAAAGACTGTATATAACAAGTCTACACCTATAGACTATAAGACTGTATATAACAAGCCTACATCTATAGACTATACGACTGTGTATAACAAGCCTACACCTATAGACTATAAGACTGTGTATAAGACTATATATAACAAGTCTACACCTATAGACTATTGTATATAACAAGCCTACACCTATAGACTATAAGACTGTATATAACAAGCCTACACCTATAGACTATACAACTGTATATAACAAGTCTACACCTATAGACTGTATATAAGACTGTATATAAAAGCAGCTGCAGCTCCATAGTGTCACATGTCTGCCATCTGCTGGCTTCAGCCCTGTCCTACACCTATAGACTGTATATAACAAGCCTACACCTATAGACTGTATATAACAAGCCTACACCTAAAGACTGTATATAACAAGCCTACACCTATAGACTATAAGACTGTATATAACAAGCCTACATCTATAGACTATACGACTGTGTATAACAAGCCTACACCTATAGACTATAAGACTGTGTATAAGACTATATATAACAAGTCTACACCTATAGACTATTGTATATAACAAGCCTACACCTATAGACTATAAGACTGTATATAACAAGCCTACACCTATAGACTATACAACTGTATATAACAAGCCTACACCTATAGACTGTAAGACTGTATATAACAAGCCTACACCTATAGACTATAAGACTGTATATAAGACTGTATATAACAAGTCTACACCTATAGACTGTATATAAGACTGTATATAACAAGTCTACACCTATAGACTTTATATAAGACTGTATATAACAAGTCTACACCTATAGACTATAAGACTGTATATAAGACTGTATATAACAAGTCTACACCTATAGACTATTGCATATAACAAGCCTACACCTATAGACTATAAGACTGTATATAACAAGCCTACACCTATAGACTATACAACTGTATATAACAAGCCTACATCTATAGACTATACGACTGTGTATAACAAGCCTACACCTATAGACTATAAGACTGTGTATAAGACTATATATAACAAGTCTACACCTATAGACTATTGTATATAACAAGCCTACACCTATAGACTATAAGACTGTATATGACAAGCCTACACCTATAGACTATACAACTGTATATAACAAGCCTACATCTATAGACTATACGACTGTGTATAACAAGCCTACACCTATAGACTATAAGACTGTGTATAAGACTATATATAACAAGTCTACACCTATAGACTATTGTATATAACAAGCCTACACCTATAGACTATAAGACTGTATATAACAAGTCTACACCTATAGACTATACAACTGTATATAACAAGCCTACACCTATAGACTGTAAGACTGTATATAACAAGCCTACACCTACAGACTATAAGACTGTATATAAGACTGTATATAACAAGTCTACACCTATAGACTATAAGACTGTATATAAGACTGTATATAACAAGCCTACACCTATAGACTATACAACTGTATATAACAAGTCTACACCTATAAACTATAAGACTGTATATAAGACTGTATATAACAAGTCTACACCTATAGACTTTATATAAGACTGTATATAACAAGTCTACACCTATAGACTATAAGACTGTATATAAGACTGTATATAACAAGTCTACACCTATAGACTATAAGACTGTATATAAGACTGTATATAACAAGCCTACACCTATAGACTATACAACTGTATATAACAAGTCTACACCTATAAACTATAAGACTGTATATAAGACTGTATATAACAAGTCTACACCTATAGACTTTATATAAGACTATATATAACAAGTCTAGACCTATAGACTATAAGACTGTATATAAGACTGTATATAACAAGTGTACACCTATAGACTATAAGACTGTGTATAAGACTATATATAACAAGTCTACACCTATAGACTATAAGACTGTATATAAGACAGTATATAACAAGTCTACACCTATAGACTATAAGACTGTGTATAAGACTATATATAACAAGTCTACACCTATAGACTATAAGACTGTATATAAGACAGTATATAACAAGTCTACACCTATAGACTATAAGACTGTATATAAGACTGTATATAACAAGCCTACACCTATAGACTATACAACTGTATATAACAAGTCTACACCTATAAACTATAAGACTGTATATAAGACTGTATATAACAAGTCTACACCTATAGACTTTATATAAGACTATATATAACAAGTCTAGACCTATAGACTATAAGACTGTATATAAGACTGTATATAACAAGTGTACACCTATAGACTATAAGACTGTGTATAAGACTATATATAACAAGTCTACACCTATAGACTATAAGACTGTATATAAGACTGTATATAACAAGCCTACACCTATAGACTGTATATAAGACTGTATATAACAAGCCTACACCTATAGACTATAAGACTGTATATAACAAGCCTACACCTATAGACTGTATATAAGACTGTATGTAACAAGTCTACACTTATAGACTGTATATAAGACTGTATATAACAAGTCTACACTTATAGACTGTATATAAGACTGTATATAACAAGCCTACACCTATAGACTATTGTATATAACAAAGTCTACACTTATAGACTGTATATAAGACTGTATATAACATTTAGCAACACTTTAACATTTGACTAAGTCCTCAACATGGAAGATGTTTGGCCTGTATTCAATCATTTTATTGCCTTTTGTTTGTTTGTTTTTATCTCCTTCATTAACATTTATCTTATTGTTGCCTTTTTTTTCTATTAACACCAACCTGCCATGGGATTGGAGACTGAAATCTGCTACAATCTCATGCAAATTTATATGGAAATGTTCATCAATATGTCTGTCCCGTTTAAAAAAAAAGTGAAATCTCACTTCCAAAAGTACATCTTTGATGGTTTCTCTATGAAATGTGTAATATTTAGTTTGCCTCAACTGACAGATGCTTCTCAAAGGTGACGTGTGGTTTCCTCCATCATTTGAACAACAGAGACCTCGTACTTACTGTAAAGCCATTAGAGATCATCAGCCTATTTCACAGCATCGGGTTTTTCAGATGTATTCCAGTGCTGTTCTCCTCTGGAAGTTGATCAAACACTTTCTATCACCAGGCTTCATTTCTACATCGTTCCTGCAGATATTAGACCCTCGTCCCACTTGTGCATTCTTCCTTACAATGTCCTTTCCCTCTGTAAGTTGATCAATCATGTGATTCATTTTATGAACGATTTGTCTGACTCACTCATTACCAAGAATACCCACATGAAGAGGAACCCAGATGACTTTGACCTCAGTGCCTTGTTTCATCCTGAGTGGAGGATGAATCACCACAGACTCTAACTGGAATAAAATCGGTGTGCAACTCCACAGTCAGCACATTGAAGGAATCTGTGAGCGTTTGTCCTCTTTCCTCTCCTCCCCCTTTTTATTGTTATTAAAAGTGAAAATCTGGCTCAGGGAAATCAAGTCTTTCATTTGTTTTTACACACATGGATCCATAAAATCATAGCCACACATTCTTTCCACACATACTTGCATTTGTTCATCGCCCCGGTTAGACTCTACACTTGGTTGTATAACTTACATAGGCTGACAAACCACACAGCTTTTCATCAGTTTACTGGTTTTATTGAATTTTAAAAACATGATGAGAGTGAATTATTTACAAAGGGTGTGCAACAGGGGTATTAAGTTTTCCTTGATGAGAGCCAGTCAGCTCGACTACATCCAATGGTAGTTGTAGTGACCAGTGATCCATCACAAGAGAAATGTTAACAGACATCTGGGCGTTCAACACATCTCTGTGTGTGTGTGTGCACTGCAAAAACTCAAAATCTTACCAAGAATATTTGTCTTATTTCTAGTTAAAATGTCGTTTCTAGTCAAAACAAATCTAATTCTACTAAAAATAAGACTCATCACATTAAAAAGCAGCTTGTTTTTAGACACTTTTTACTTTTTTCAAGCATATTTTTACTAAAATCTGATAGTGGAGCAAGTTTTTCTTTCTTATTACAAACACAAAAAACTTGCTTTCACTGGCAAATTTTTCTACTTATTTCAACTGAAAATTTGCTTGAAAAAAGTGAAAATGATCTAAAAACAAGTTCATTTTTAGGTGATGAGTCTTATTTTAAGTGGAAAGAGATTAGTTTTGACTAAAATTGAGACATTTTGACAAGAAATAAGACAAATATTCTAGGAAAGATTTTGAGTTTTTACAGTGTGTGTGTGTGCGTGTGTATTTATCTTAGGGTTCATGCTTGGGTTTTGCCGTCCCTCGGGTCGGGAGGCGTGGTGGGGAGTACCCAGCGATAGCAGTCCGAGAAGCTGAGGCTCTTGTCCACGGCGCAGCTGGTGCAGTAGACGATTCCCAGCGCCAGCATCACCACCAGGAAGACGCACAGCGGCACCAGCAGCGCCACCAGCAGCCAGCTCTTATCCTGTTTCTGTTTCCCATCGGCAGCTGAGCCGTCGTCGTCTGGTCCCGCTGCTGCTGCACCGCCGACTTCCTCTGTGCTCCCCATCTTGGCCCCTTCTCCTTCCCCGGCCCCGGTGCCGGTGCCGGTGCCGGTGCCGCTCGCCGCTCTGTTCACAGTCTCAGTTCCCATCCCACCACTGACTTCTCTACTTCCTGTTTTGGCCTCGTTATCGATCTCGTTGCCGGTGTTACTGAACTTCACCGTCGGGCTCGGGGCCGTCTGGTACCGGTGGTTTGGCGACATTCCGTCGTCGTCCCATTGGTTCAGATAATTCTCTCGGCCCTGAGCGGCGTCGGCGTCGGGAGAGAGTTCCTCAGGAGCAGGAGCCTCCGTGAGCCAGTCGTCGTCGTCGTCGTCGAAGTTGGAGTCGTCGGCTTCGAAGCCGGGGTCGGGGGTGGGGAAGGAGGAAGACCAGGGCAGAAGGCCGCGGTCCGGAGCGTCGGGAGCGTCGCTGGGATCGGGAGTCAGAGTGGAGTATTCCTCATCCTCATCGTCGTCGGGCGACGGCAGACAGCTCAGTCCGTCCGACTGCAGGTCGAAGCCGTTGTCACAGTAACACTGGTATCCGCCCATGTAGTTCAGACACTGCTGTTGGCACGGCGACTCACCCACACACTCGTCCACATCCACACACTGCCGTCCGCCGCCGCCGCTGCTGTAACCGGGGTTACACACACACCTGAAGGAGCCAACGGTGTTTTCACAGCTGCTGCCGCCGTCACAGCCGCCGCCGCCGCCGCCGTCGAGGAGACACTCGTCCACGTCCACGCACTCGCCCTCGTCGTCGTGGTCGGGTCTGAAGCCGGCGTGGCAGCTGCAGTGGAAGGTTCCCGGGGTGTTGACGCAGAGCTGCGGACACGGCTGCTGGCGACACTCGTCCACGTCGGAGCAGCGGCGGCCGTCGGGGCCCATCTGGTAGCCGGGGGGACACGTGCAGCGCATGCCCCGAGGCGTCTCCACGCAGTCGTACTCGCAGCCCATCTCCACACACACCTGGTAGCAAGGCAAGGCAAGGCATCTTTATTTATACAGCGCATTTCATACCAAGGCAACTCAATGTGCTTTACATAAAGACAAAACATTAAAAAAAGAAGCATAAGACAGAATAAAAACAAACAAAACACTAAAAACAGAGTTAAAAGCAAGAAATAAAAGTAAAAGAAAAGAAAATAGATAAAGTTTAAAGTTCTCAGCCTTAAGCACGTGAAAAGAGAAATGTTTTTAACCTGGATTTAAAAGTGCTCACAGTTGGGGCTAGTAGTAGTAAACCTTTATTTAACCAGGCAAGAATTGCTAAGAATACATTCTTATTAAGGCAGTGGCCTGGTAGGAGGTGAAAGACCTCCTAAGGGGCAAAGGGAGAGGGGGAGTATAACATTAAAATATAGACAATAAAAGCACATACGACAACAGTGACACAAAAGAAGAAAGAATAAAGACAATAAAGGCCTTTGCACACTGAGTCCGTTTTTTTCGTCCGAAAATGCCGCACGTCAAAAAATAAATTGGACCTCATGTTGTGTGGATCATGTTCTCACACCGAGTCCCAAACTTTCGTCCGTCATAAAAGTTTTCGGAACAGGTTCGATTTAATGCGTTTTTCACATCCGTGAAAAGTCTTTTAACCAATCACATCAGAGAGAGGGGCTGTGTGTGTGTGTGTGTGTGTGTGTGTGTGTGTGTGTGTGTGTGTGTGTGTGTGTGTGTGTGTGTGTGTGTGTGTGTGTGTGTGTGTGTGTGTGTGTGTGTTTGTGTCTGTGTGTCTGTGTGTGTGTGCGTGCGCCAGCCGCTGTTCAGGATCATGGAAATTGTCCGTCTTGTGTTTAATGTGTGAGCTAATAATCAATATCTATCCAACTGGACCTCTGACATCCTATAATAACCTGTTGAAGTGATGATGATAGTTCCTCTGCTCGTTAACAAGCAGCAGATCCTCTACTGGCTCCTCTCAGACACTTCTTCTCTTTCATTTCTCAACAAGTGAGAGAACCACAAAGTGCATCATCACTGCGTAACGATGTTTGTCTCCCTCTCCGAAATTTGGAACACAAAATAAAAACGCATGTGAATAAAACGCAACGGACTCGGTGTGTAAGAAGCCTAGTGTGCGTAACGTTTTTTGTCGGATGACGAATACGAAAAACGCATGCGAAAAAAACGGACTCAGTGTGCAAAGACCTTAAACCTACATAATGCAATGACATACCACACAATGACAGTTAGTTTGACTTGACTAGTTGTGACATACAACAAGTTCTGTAAGGACAGAGACACTAAATGTAAAAACAGTGATACTAGACAACCATAGATGAGACAGTAACAAAACAACAGTAGCAGACGGTGTAGTGAGGGCAGTGAGGTGACAGGATCACAGACCTGGTTGATGATGTGCGGCTGCTCGGTGGGGTCGGTCTGGTTCAGAGGGTCTAGAGGGTCGGGTCTGCAGCTGTAGCCGTCCTCGTCCACCACGAAGCCCTCGGAGCAGTAGCAGTAGTAGTCCGAGTCCGTGGTCTGGCAGAACTGCTCACAGCCGTGGTCCCCGTCGCTGCACCAGTCCTGGCTGGATGCAGCAGCTGCACCGGAGGATAAGATAAGATACCATACGATAGATTTATTGTCATTGTGTGGTTGATACAACGACATTTCATTGCACTCAATATGCTGGGCTCAGTAGCAACAAAATAAAACAATTAAATACTCTAGTAAAATGAAAAAGTATACTCATCCATTCAGTCACATTCACGTCATCGTACATCAACCATTTACTCAGTACCTGGTATGCAGTAACAACCAGACAGTGAGATATGCTGTGTGTGGTACAAAGTGCAGTGCATTGTGTGAGTTATTGCTGTTGTGTTGGCAGATGTTGGTGGGTTTGTTTCAGGTCAGAGTTGAGTATGGGTATAGTATAGGGTTAGGGTTAGAAAGTGTTGTGATGGACCTGATGAGCAGAGCGGAGCGTCCCTGGACCAGCCCACGGTCCCGTCGTCTCTCTCCATGCACAGCACCGTCTGCTCGGCCGGAGCGTCACGGTCCGAGCCGTCTGCAGGCCACATCAAAAATGTAGTATAGTTACTTTAGAATAATGTAACTCAAGTAAAAGTAAAAAGTAGCCATTCAAATATTTACTTGAGTAAGAGTAGAAAGTACTTGGTGAAAAAGCTACTCAAGTACTGGGTAACCTCTGATTTGTTCGTTTAATGATCAGCGCGTAAATGTAGGCCTAATCAAATACACAGAAATATAATAGCAATGAAAAAATCCAGATACTGCCAAAGAACAACATTTAACAACTAAGACAATAAACTAAATGACATTTTTTTACAAAGTAGCCCAACATAAATTGAGACAAATTCAGCCACAATAACTTACATCGGCCTACTGTATCTACCATCTATGAACTGTCTGAGACTAATGCCAGAACCAGGTGTTTAAACCCAGAGTGGGTGGTCCTATGATTGGTTTCTAGTGAAACCAAAGTCACATGACCACACCCCCAAGACTCGGGTCACATGACCACACACCGAAACTGGAGGGGTGGTCATGTGACTAGGAGTCACATGTCTCCAGGTGTGTATGGGGTTTAAACTTCCTGGGGAGGAAGAAGAATAAGATGACCTGGATGACTGAGAACCTTCGGACATTATCCCCGACATACCAGGGCTGACGTCATCCTAATCATTTACTAGCCGCAGTTTCTCAAATTTGAGGCGGAGTGGCCGTCCTGTTTACCGCGGAGAGTTTGTGTGCAGTCATGTGACTGCCTGGCTCTGTCTGATTGGTTACACGGAGGCAAACGTCGCGAGTGGCTACATCTGATTGGTGAAACGCAGTCATGTGACAGAGGCTCGGAAGTATCTCATTAAAACAAAACAAACAATTAGTTACTCAAGTAAATGTAACGGAGTAAAAATAACAACAAGTAACAAGTATGCTGCATTGAAACTACTCTTAGAAGTACAATTTATCCAAAAAGTTACTCTTAAAGCAGAAGTAAGCGATCCGGTCGTTTGGGCTAATGCTGCGTTCCAGGCAGGCTTTTGAAACCGTAAATTACAGCTTCAAGTAACAACTTACGACTTTGTAGCGTTCCAGGCAACCCACTCGTGTTTCTCCGACCTGTTTTACCTGTGAAAGTCACTATAACGGCCACTCGTAACTTCTGACCTGTGAACTCGTACCAGATCGAACTGGTACGACTTCACAGGTCGGAAAAACACGAGTTACGAGCTGCCTTGAACGCACCATAACAGTCCTCGTCGCTACGTCGCCACATTCACGGCGTTCCTTGGCTGCACACACAGCCCTGCATGCCGTTCTCTCTCCTCATTGGATAAAAACTGTAGGATACGATAAATGTTTTCTCCTGGGCTCAGAGCAGAGCAGAGTGACTGAGAGACCCGTGTTTCAGTCCAAACACTCTATGTAAGTGATTGCTGTCGGAAGATACAACTATTTAAGACTTATATTAACACAAATATATCACTTACTTCTGCTTTAAGTGACTGTAACGGAGTAAATGTAGCGCGTTACTACCCACCTGTGTCTGTTGGACACGTTACCGCGGCGACGGAGCCGTAGGGAACGTGGCTGAGCAGGGAAGTGACCAGGTGGAACGGCGTGGTGTACACGGCCGGGCCGCGGCCCTCGTCCGCCAGCGGCTCACACATCCCTTTGTAGTTGAACTGGCAAACGAATCCGTCCAACGGCAACGCACACGAGCCATCGATCCAGCGGAAGTTGTCGCTGCTCTCGCGGCCGCTGTCGGACGTGTGGACCGTCGTGGCGACGCAGCGCGGAGCGGCGCACGTCCCCGGCGCGTCGTCACGCAGCCAGTTGGTGAACTGGCCGTCCTGGTCTCCTGTTTGGAAAACGAGGACAAAGACCAGGTCAGTGGAAGCTCAGAGTTCCCTTCGTCACTGTCTTTCTACAAGATTCTCCAAAGTTCTGTGTTTTAGTTTGAACAAAGATTTAATTGTTAAAGGGATAGTTCAACATTTTGGCAAATTGGCCCATTGCCATAATCGGTGTAAGCTATTTTTACTCAGAGCTACGCTACGGAGGCTCATTATGGGATTTCTTGGCTTCCCTCATCAAACTCACCAAATACAAAATCCCAAAACTCCAAAACGCTCTGGTGGACAAGTTGTGAGCTGCACATTCACCACGCTATGAGATAATAACACAGTTGTTTTAGAGGGAAATACAGAGACTGTTGATGAAAAACTGTCCCTGAAGGCAACACGCATCAGAGGTTTTGCATGAATTTCCCTCTAAAACAACTCTGTGTGGTAACGTTGTGTTATTATCTCATAGCATGGTGAATGTGCAGCTCACAACTTGTCCACCAGAGCGTTGTGGAGTTGTTGGATTGTGTATTTGATGAGTTTGATGAGGGAAACCAAGAAATCCCACAATGAGCCTCCGTAGCGTAGCTCTGAGCAGCTCACGGCTCTGCTCCGCCGTTCTAAAAACAGCTTGCACCGACAATTAAAGGTAACGAACCTACTGCTATGACTATAGGGATTATGGTGATGGGCCAGTTTGCCAAATTGTTGAACTATCCCTTTAATCTGGGTTTAATTCATTGGTTGTGGTTGTGAAGTAATAGTAACAGTGAAATAATAGTCTGATGTATTGGATTCATTTGCATATATGCATCTTAAACTAATATTGATTCATCGTCCCTGTATTCCCTTCATCGGTGAGTGCCTCCACACTCTTACGGTTGTTAGTTTGCAACTTGTGTTGAACTCTTTTGCAGACCAGACAATATGCATTTTGCACCTTGGAAACAGTCCACTGTTTACAAATTGAATGTGTCTCTGTCACAATTGCTGTTGTTCACACTCTTGACCCAAAAAACTTGCTGTGATTGACTCCAATCTGAGGTCATAATGGAGTTTTTTCTTGGAGTAATCTGACTATGATTTGCATTGCATTCAAATCCATGGGCTAAAGTAGAAACATCAGCAATGTATACCAAAATCTAATGATATATTTTGTGTTGAATAATCCTTTAAATGACGACATGGGATAAAAACAAGTTGGCCACATGAATCTTGTAAACTGAAAGTCTTTTCTAAGTGTAGACTGAGGCAGACACACTGAGTGATAAAAAAAACCCCATCTGGTTTTTAACGGGAGGTTTGTGTAATGACTAAATCAGGTCGAGGGGTAGCGGCGAGGTCACGGGGGGGGGGGGGGGGGGGGGGACTGCTCCCGTCGCGCCAGCTCTGTCTCTCTGTCTCCGTCTCTCAGACAAAAGCAGTTAATGTAAAAACCATCCGGTGCAGAGCTGCAGTCTGCTACCACTTCTACCTCTGTAATGCTGCTCCATCCGGTGCAGCGCTGCAGTCTGCTACTAACCACTTCTACCTCTGTAATGCTGCTCCATCCGGTGCAGCGCTGCAGTCTGCTACTAACCACTTCTACCTCTGTAATGCTGCTCCATCTGGTACAGCGCTGCAGTCTGCTACTAACCAGACTACCTCTGTAATGCTGCTCCATCCGGTGCAGAGCTGCAGTCTGCTACTAACCACTAATTAACACATTAGTTTATATATTAATGCTTAATAATGTACTAACTAACGTTAATTAAGGGACCCTTATTGTAAAGTGTTACCAAACATTTTAAATAAGATCATTGACTGAATATGTAATAAATAGGTTGATATTGTGACACAAGTCTAATCTGCCCATGATATGTTATATATTATATGTTATATGTTATATGTTACATGTTATTTGGTGTCTATGTGTGTATGTGTTTGAATGTGTGGATCTTCCTGGCTGCAAATCAGTTTTCCCTTCTTGGGACAAATAAAGACACTTTGACTTTGACCTCTGTAATGCTGCTCCATAGAGTTACCCTTCACACTCAGAAACCTACGTGCTTCACACACCATTATTTAGTGTTGATTTTATATAAGATCATTGACTGTATGTAATGTATGTAATATGTAATAAAGAGGTTGATATTGTGACACAAGTCGACATTAGAAGGAGAGACTTTGCCTGTGACCCAGACGAATCCTCTGAGCGGCCGTGTGGACGAGCACTGTCGCGGCGGTCTGTGCAGCCCGATCCAGAGGCGAACCCTCAGCCGGCCGCTCCCCCCCGTCGGCCCGACGACGGCCGAGAGCAGCAGCTGGTGCACCAGGGCCGCGGCCTCGGGGGTGTGCATGGTGGCCAGGGTGCCCCCTCGCTCCCTGCAGCTCCGCCCGGCCTCCCTGAAGCTCCTCTTCTGCAGCGAGACGGAGTAGCATCCGTGCTGCGCGTGGCAGACGCCGTCTTTCTCCTTCAGCTGCAGCTGCACGCGGCCGGACGACGGCTCCGTCTCGCTCTCCTTCAGCTTCTGGCCGCGGCCCCCAGGCACCAGACAGGCGAGCAGCAGCCACACCACCACACACGGGACTCTCATTCTGCTGCAGCTACTGTTCCACCCACACATCAGCTCTCAACTAGGCCAACATTCAAATAACTATCCTAACCTGTCTAGCTAAATAAATAACCTGCTTTTACCTCCTGTCCACACAAAATTGACTTTATTCTACCCAAGTTGAATAACAAACGCTTGACTTTTCTATTCTTTTCTTTTTTTTTAATCTTTACATAAATAATCTGTTTTGTTTGACTTTTTATTCAAAGTAATGTGGAACAGATGACATCTGATTACTTTAATGCAGCACAGCCTTCAGACAAAAAGCCCTAGTGTAGAGTCGGTCGAACTCCATTCATTAGCAAACAATCAGCCGCTGCTGCTGCCACACTGAAACAGAGTTTACAACAGAAGACTCTGCCGTCCTATGGAATCTCTAAGAAAGTTCAGCTGAGCCCAATCACAGATCCAGAACAAAGTCCAACCAAGTCCCAGTGGAGTCCAGAGCTCAGAATAAAACAAATGGAGCAGTCTACCTTCCAGTTACGTCCAGAAGAGACAAAAAGAGTCAGACAGAGTCAAAAAGAGACAAAAAGAGACAAAAAGAGACAAAAAGAGTCAGACAGAGTCAAAAAGAGACAAAAAGAGACAAAAAGAGACAAATAGAGTCAAAAGAGCCAAAAAGAAACAAAAAGAGTCCAATAGAGTCCAATAGAGTCCAGCATGAATCT
The DNA here is from genome assembly GCF_905171665.1 of Trachurus trachurus. NCBI lineage: Eukaryota > Metazoa > Chordata > Actinopteri > Carangiformes > Carangidae > Trachurus > Trachurus trachurus. The sequence goes on from NW_028155243.1 coordinate 193,669, forward strand.
GATGAATTCAGTGACAAAAACCCCAAAACCTTCTCCTGTGTGTGATGCTGCCGGTCGTTGTTGAGTCTCTGAGTCTCAGAGAGAGAGGAGGAGGAGGAGGAGGGGGGGGGGGGGGGGGGGAAGGAAGAGGGGGGGGGGAAGGGGGGGAGGGGGGGGAGAGGAAAGAAGAAGGGGGGGGGGGGGGGGGGGCTACGTAGAGGAAAAAGAATTGTGTGTTTTTGGAAGAGGGGGCTGGTAAAGTGTAAAGGGACGGCTGGAGGGGAGGTGTGTGTGTGTGTGTGTGTGTGTGTGTGTGTGTGTGTGTGTGTGTGTGTGTGTGTGTGTGTGTGTGTGTGTGTGTGTGTGTGTGTGTGTGTGTATGTGTGTGTGTGTGTGTGTGTGTGTGTGTGTGTGTGTGTGTGTGTGTGTGTGTGTGTGTGTGTGTTGGGGGGGGGGGCAGAACTGAAAACCCTCAGAGAGTTATGAAAACCATACGGCACCGTTCTGTCCCCCCATCTCGCCTATGGCTGCACACACACACACACACACACACACACACACACACACACACACACACACACACACACACACACACACACACACACACACACACACACACACACACACACACACACACACACACACACACTCTGCAGCATCCACAGGAGTGGAAAGTGTTTGTCAGCTCTCGTCTCCTCCTCCTCTTCTTCTGTTTCTCTGCTCTGGTTGTTTTTGTGTCTGTGTTTATAACCCTCCTCTTCCTCCTCTTCCTCCTCTTCCTCCTCTTCATCCTCTTCATCTTCTTCCTCCTCTTCCTCTTCTTCCTCCTCTTCATCTTCTTCCTCCTCTTCTTCCTCTTCATCTTCTTCCTCCTCTTCCTCTTCTTCCTCCTCTTCATCTTCTTCCTCCTCTTCTTCCTCTTCATCTTCTTCCTCCTCTTCCTCTTCTTCCTCCTCTTCATCTTCTTCCTCCTCTTCATCTTCTTCCTCCTCTTCCTCCTCTTCCTCCTCTTCATCTTCTTCTTCCTCTTCTTCCTCTTCATCTTCTTCCTCCTCTTCCTCTTCTTCCTCCTCTTCATCCTCTTCCTCCTCTTCTTCCTCTTCCTCCTCTTCCTCCTCTTCATCCTCTTCCTCCTCTTCATCCTCTTCCTCCTCTTCCTCCTCTTCCTCCTCTTCCTCCTCTTCCTCCTCTTCACACCTTCACTCTGTTCCTCTCCTTCTGTCCATCCTTCTCCTCCGTCTGCAGCAGCTGATGGAAACACCTGGAACAGGAATATGGACGTTCCTTCTTTACAATAACTTTGTCTAGTTGTCTGCATGAGTGTTCTTCAGTGTGTGTGTGTGTGTGTGTGTGTGTGTGTGTGTTACCACTCGGGGACATGAGGAGAGGAAACAGGAAATGCCAGATGTGCATCAGCCTGACCTCTGGGCAGCCGGGGTGCTGCCATGGCTACAGACCGGGGGTGCTGCCATGGTTACAGACCCCTTCTTGGACCCTACGTCGTAGCCTGACGTGCATCCTGACGACACGTCGCTTCGACGCGACGCGACGCGAGCCACAAGGACTGTGATTGGTCGGCTCAGAACGTCAGTGTGGTAATTCACCGTTCAGCCTCGACTGGTCGGACAGACGACAGACCATAATAACCTCTGCAAACGTCTTCTCCGTCACCTGCGCTTCAATGTTTTTGCAATAAAAGCATTTTTCAGTTGCCACTGTTACTGTGACCGGCAGCAACGCGTTCCCTCGACGCAGAACTTTGAATGCTCAACGACGGCGTCGGGTCTACGCCGTCGGTCCGCCGTCGCCGCGACGCAGAAGCATAAACCAGGCTTAACCCTATTCAAACGTCTGAGACATGCACACACACACCGAGCTCGGTCTCACCCCAAACATTGAATATTCCACTCGCTCGATAACGACCAATCAACTTTGTTTTCCTTACTCTGGTAAACTCGTGGGGCAACTTGTGGAAAATGGTAGAAGGAGGCGACAAACAGGACAAACACAAGCTTGAGGGTTCTGGAGATATCTGTACAGTGCTCAACATACATCAGCACACATGTTATGAGTTTTAAACTCATAACATTAAAGTAAGGTTAATAATATTACTTAAATTACAAAATATTTAGCACTCATATTAGTTGACGCAAAGATGTATACACCCCACAACAAAAGCTGGTACCTGACAGCACTGTGTGTTTTTTGTGTCCTCTCTTCATTTCTAACAAACTTGTTTCAGTTTTTGCTGGTATGTGAAATCCGGTGCATGTCCAGTGTCTTTTCTCTTTCGCTCACTTGCTCCCGATCCATGTAATAAATTACATTTATTATAATTTTTTAAATAAATTTTGCGACATTGTAAAATCCTGGAGGGTCTGTATAATGTCCTACCAAGAAAAAGGGGTAGAATATAAGTTATATTATATTGGGTGTAGTGACATTAAAGACAACCTGTGTCATGCTAAACAATAACTTCTAATACCTTCTATTGGTGGGGGGAGGGGGTTGTTCCTTTCCAATGAACAGGAAAAGTGGGTGTGGCTGTTTTTGTTTTTTTTTTACACCAAGGAGTGTTTTGGATGAAAAGCTAATGCTTGCAATCAACTCAGAATCGTGAAAAACCCCTAGTTTGACCCCTCACAACTGACTTAAGGCCAAATTAAAAATTTCGGAATTTTGGAAAGTCTGGTTACAGGTACCCCAACTACTTTTTGAAAGTCTGGTTACAGGTACCCCAACTACTTTTTTTAGGGGGTTTCCCACGGGAGTTGAATTTCAACTACTAACAACTAAAAAACACTGGTAACTGTTGGTTGTTTCAAACTCATTCAAATACTAAGCTCGTGTTTGTGAGTGTACCATGATGCTAAACATCCAGTATGTCTTTTGGAATTTCGAGAGTAGGCCTAGCCTAAAATTCTATTGAGGCTCTGAGCCTGTTGATCGCCAACTTGTAGTGAAATTATCATAGAACCAATGATTTTGGTTGGATTTTTATAATTTTTTCACTGGAATGAGTATACTGTTTGCTGAAAATTAATGCACATTGACTGATGTCATAACCTGGACCCATAGTTGATTGCCAATGAAGTAAAGATGAAAATATTGGAAAAAAGTGAGAAAACGCCTAATTTTTTTCCATAGAATTTATACAAAATCATGTAGAAATGTGTTTTAAGAGTTATTTTTACAGTGGATGTTGTCACCACATGTGTTCTGTGTATCTGAAATGCATTCATTGACAGCCTACCCAGCCCACAGAGGATTTGAAGAAAAAAATCATTTTACAATTTCCTGTCGAGAAATAAAGGGTGCATACAGTGAAATGGCCACAATTTTTTTTCGCGATATTTCCGGCAGAGCAGACCCTTCAATTATTGTTCCTTAGTGTCAAAGTGACCAGCCTGTGGCTCCCCGACTACTAAGAGAAGACTGTCAAAGATGTGAAGGTGCCAGAGAAACAAACAGACGGACGAGACTCTGTGAATGAAACTGAACTGAACACAAGTGGAGAAGACAACAGAACTTCACATCATGTCATCATCATGTCTTTGGAAAGTGTGACGGCACTTTGGAGGCAGACTGATGTCGTTATTAGACCAGACTGCTGTTCTCTGCAGCTCTAAACCAGCAGATCCATGTGGTCCTGCACCTTATTCTGAGTTCCTAGACGAATTCCCTGACTTTCTGTCAAATTTAGCAATGAGCTCAGACAAAGTCATTATAGTAGGTGACTTTAACATTCATGTGGACGTCGATGATGATTGTCTGGCTACTGCGTTCAAGTCACTTTTGGATTCAGTCAGCTTCTCTCAGAGGGTAAACAAACCCACTCACACTTTTAATCATATCCTTTGTTATGATTGGATGTTATTACATGTTTGACCGCTAGGCGGCAGTACTGGTTTGTAGTCAGCTTACCGTACCTTATAACAGGGTAGAGCAAGACTGCATGGAGCCACATGTATGTTGTTGAGAACGTGAGAGTTACTTGCTATCAACACGGCCTCATACTTGGAACACGAACATGACATGGTACCAGGAGTAAACTCGAATGGGCGACATGGATTTAAAACCACCGGAAAGTTTGAAACTGACGAGGAATGTCGAACCTTCAAACAGCAGTTTCACCTTTATGTTTCTGCTATGGAACTCGAGGCGAAGACAGAAGCAAGAAAGGTAGCGCTGCTGCTAACAATAGCAGGGCCACAGGCCATAGAAGTATTTAACACGTTCGTGTTTGACAGTCCTGAAGATAATGAAAAGTTGGATGTAGTGCTTAGTAAGTTTGATACTCACTGTTCTCCGAAGAAGAACGAGACGTACGAGAGGTACGTGTTTCGGTCTCGTACACAGCGCCAGTCCTGCAACTTCGCAATGCTGAAGGACTCCATGATCCGGGACCAGGTCAGAGAGAGGCTACTACGGGAGATGGAGCTGACGCTGGCAGGAGCCATTAAGATCTGCCAGGCCAGTGAGATGTCCCAAAGGCACGTGAGGACGTTCAGCGAGATGTCTGCAGTCGCCTCGGCGCAGAGCGACAGCGCGGCAGTGGTTGGAGCAGTGTCGTATCAGCGGAGACGGCGCACACAGACCCGGCCTGCACAGCAGGAGGACGTGATGATAAACTGCAAGCGCTGCGGCTCACAGCACAAGCCTAGACAGTGTCCAGCGTTTGGTAAGCAATGCTCCACTTGCCAAGGCAAGAATCATTTTGCTAAACAATGCTTCTCCAAACGGAAAGAGTGGAAGAAAGGAAAAACTGTAAACTTAATAGACGAGCCTGATCTAAGTGACACGTTCTTTGTTGGAATGGTGAATTGTGAAAGTGAACAAATAAATAAACCAGACAATGTAAATGATGTCACTAAAGAAGATAAGTGGATAGCTCCTCTAATGATAAATGGGACTGTAGTCACCATGAGATTGGACACTGGTGCGAAAGCAAATCTCATAAGCATGTGTGATGTGAAGGCAATGAAAAATAAGCCACAAATAAAAATAAAAGAATCTGGACTGAAAGACTACAATGGGCGGCCAATCAAATGTTTGGGCACATGCAGGTTGAATGTCACAGTTAAAGGAAAAGTGCACCACCTATCCTTCTTTGTTGTGAATGAGGGACGGGAATCACTTCTGGGTGACAGAGCCTGTGAAGAACTGGGGCTTGTGGAAAGAGTGTATCAACTGATATATACTCCAGGTAAACACCTAGTCCTTGCTGATGCCCTATCCAGAGCAACTACAGGCGACAGTGTGAGTGCAACAGACGAGGACATACAGTGTCACGTAAAACATGGTGTCGGCTACACTGCCTGTGTCGGATACAAAGTCAAGACAAATAGCGGAGGCTACAGCAAAGGATGCTGAGCTACAGCATGTCATGAAGAACATGGATGAGGGATGGCCAGCTGGTTCGTGTCCACAATTTTACCATGTTAGAGGTGAGCTTAGTACTGTGGATGGTCTGCTGTTGAAAAAGGGCAGGATTGTTATTCCACGGGCTTTGAGAATGGACATGTTGCACAGGATACATGAAGGCCATCTCGGCATCGAAAAGTGCAAAAGGAGGGCGAGAGACACGGTTTTCTGGCCCGGACTGAACAAAGACATTGAAACACTTATAAGTAAATGTGAAACATGTCAGAAACACAGGAACAAGCAGAGCAAAGAGCCTATGGTGGTAGCTGAGGTGCCAACAGCACCATGGCACAAAGTAGGAATGGACTTGTTTCATCTCAGAGGTAAAGACTATTTAGTGGTAATGGATTACTACTCAAACTTCCCTGAGATGGCGCTACTAACAAGCTCAACATCAACTTGTGTCATAACACATGCTAAATCTATCTTCGCCAGGCATGGCATCCCACACACCGTGGTGAGCGACAATGGCCCCTGCTTCAGCAGCAAAGAATGGCAGAAGTCTGCAGAGCAATATGATTTCAAGCATGTGACGTCAAGCCCACACTATGCACAGTCAAACGGGCAAGCTGAAAAAGGAGTTCACATTCTCAAGCAACTCCTAAAGAAAGCAGCTGACAGTGACTCGGATCCGTATCTGGCTTTATTGAGCTACAGAGCATCACCTCTTCAGTGCGGCCTATCACCAGCTGAACTGCTGATGAAGAGGAAGCTACGAACAACTTTGCCGAGTCATCAAAACGACAAATTAAAGCAAAAGAATCACTCAAAGATTGAACATAAGCTACGACAACAGAAAATGATGCAAAAGTCATTCTATGACAGAACAAACAAGCATCTCCCTCCACTGACTACCAACAACACAGTCAGGATTGAGGATGCTGATGGATGGAGTACAAAAGCAACTGTCCTGCAAGAAGTTGCTCCACGATCGTACACAGTGAAAACTGATGATGGACAAATCCTCAGACGCAATTGTCGCAGTCTATTAAAGACTCCTCAAGGGACTGTTGGTGAGCTCAGTGTAACCTGTGGTGAATCTCAGGTAATTCCCACACCTGCTATGGACTGTAACACTGACTCTCACACACCTACTCCAAGCGAACCTGAGTTAAGAAGGTCCACAAGAGAAATCAGAAAGCCTGATAGACTGAACTTATAAACAAAGACAATTCAAGATGCATGTTAAAGATGTTGAACAAAATGTATATTGATTGATGTTGTGAATGTGTTCTAAATGGTCTAGTGTTGGCTTAGATATGAGTTATGCAATCTGATGTAAACTGTTTATATTGCTTATGTGTTGCAGAGTTATGCTGAATGTGAAATGGTTGAAATAACTGACACAGCTAATGTGATGATTCATGTTAATGCATTTTACCTTAGAAAAGGGGGATGTTATGATTGGATGTTATTACATGTTTGACCGCTAGGCGGCAGTACTGGTTTGTAGTCAGCTTACCGTACCATATAACGGGGTAGAGCAAGACTGCATGGAGCCACATGTATGTTGTTGAGAACGTGAGACATTAAACTAAGTTACTTGCTATCAACACGGCCTCATCCTTGGAACACGAACATGACATCCTTGACTTAGTACTTACTTATGGAATAGAAGCTGACCATGTCACAGTTCTTCCTCAGAACCCCGTCTTGTCTGACCATTCTTTAATAACATTTGAATTTACTTTAACAAATTATATCCTACCTGGGAAAAAATCCCGCTACAGTAGATGTCTATCTGACACTGCTGTTTCTAGATTTAAAGAGCTTATTCCAGCAGAGTTTGCTGCCACATCCTGTAACAATATTATGGGCAGTTATGCTGATTTCACCCCCACACAGGTGGACTATCTTGTGGATAGCACTGCAGCAGCACTCCTTGGGACACTTGATGCTGTAGCTCCCCTGAAAAAGAAAGTTATCAACCAGAAAAGAATAGCTCCCTGGTACAGCCCAAACTTGCGCGCTTTGAAACAGAAGACCAGACAGCTGGAAAGGAAAACACATTCCAGCCAACATGAGGAAGACCGTCAAGCCTGGAAGGATAGTTTATTAATATACAAAAAAGAACTCCGTAATGCTAGAAGCAATTACTATTCATCTTTAATAGAAAAGAATAAGAACAACCCCAGGTTCCTTTTCAACACTGTGGCCAGGCTGACCAAGAACCATAGTGTCGTTGAGCCATCCATCCCTCCAACTCTCAGCAGTAACGACTTCCTAACTTTCTTTACCGAAAAGATAGTTAATATTAGAACGAGAATTGCTAGTAATGGACCACAGATTACGGTACCCATAGAAGCACCTCCCAGACTTGGTACACACTTGGACAGCTTCTCTCCCATCGACCTGTCAGACTTAACTTCTGCAATTACTTCTTCCAAGTCAGCCACATGTCTGCTGGATCCAGTCCCGACAAGACTACTTAAGGATGTCTTCCCCTTAATTAACATTTCTTTTCTGAACCAAATCAATCTTTCCTTAGCCACAGGCTACGTGCCACAGGCCTTCAAGGTGGCTGTCATTAACCCTTTACTTAAAAAACCTTCTCTTGACCCAGATGTCCTCGCCAACTATCGGCCTATATCCAACCTTCCTTACATCTCTAAGATCCTTGAGAAGATCGTCCTGGAGCAGCTACATGAACATCTGCACAGCAACGAGCTCTTTGAAGCTTTCCAATCTGGATTCAGAGAACACCATAGCACTGAAACAGCACTTGTCAAAGTCTCTAATGATCTTCTTATAGCTTCAGACAGAGGTCTCGTCTCTGTTCTTGTACTTTTGGACCTCAGTGCTGCATTCGACACCATCGACCACAGCATCCTGCTGCAGAGACTAGATCATGAAATTGGGATTAAAGGACCTGCCCTAAAATGGTTTAAGTCATACTTATCTGACAGGTTTCAATTTGTTAATGTTAATAACGACCATTCAGAGTATAGCAGAGTTACGTATGGTGTACCGCAGGGTTCAGTCTTAGGGCCAATCCTCTTCATTCTTTACATGCTCCCATTAGGTGACATCATCCGGAAGCACTCAATCAATTTTCACTGTTATGCGGATGATACGCAACTCTACTTGTCCATGGAGCCAGATGACAGAAGCCGCCTCATCAATCTGCAAGACTGTCTGAAAGACATTAGATCCTGGATGTCCTCTAACTTCTTGCTACTGAATTCAGATAAAACTGAGGTCATTGTGTTTGGACCTAAACATCTCAGGGACACTTTCTCTAATCAGATCGCTACTCTAGATGGCATCACCCTGACCCCGAGTACAACCGCGAGGAACCTTGGTGTCATTTTTGACCAGGACCTTTCCTTCAGCTCCCACATAAAACACGTGACTAGGACCGCCTTCTTCCATCTGCGCAGTATCACTAAGATTAGGAATATTCTCTCCCAGAGTGATGCTGAGAAAGTAGTGCATGCATTTATCACTTCTAGGCTAGACTACTGCAACTCCCTCCTGTCAGGATGTCCGAAAAACTCTCTAAAGAGTCTCCAGCTGGTCCAGAATGCCGCAGCGAGAGTTTTGACAGGAGTTAGGAAGAGAGAGCACATCTCTCCCACCTTAGCTTCTCTCCACTGGCTTCCTGTAGGATTTAGAATAGACTTCAAAATCCTTCTGCTGACTTATAAGGCTCTTAATGATAAAGCTCCAACCTATCTGAAAGAACTAATCATTCCTTACTGTCCTACCAGAGCACTCCGCTCCCAGAACGCAGGTCTGTTAGTGACTCCCAGTATCTCTAAAAACAGACTGGGAGGTAGAGCCTTCAGTTACCGGGCTCCTTTACTGTGGAACCAGCTCTCTCCATGGGTCAAAGAGGCAGACACTCTAACTCCTCTCCTCTCCTCTCCTCTCCTCTCCTCTCCTCTCCTCTCCTCTCCTCTCCTCTCCTCTCCTCTCCTCTCCTCTTTTCCATATTTCGCACATTCTGTGACAAACTGTAAACTGTTTTCTTGTCTGTAACAACATCTCTGTCCCGTCTGTCCGTCCTGGGTGATGATCCCTCCTCTGTTGCTCACCCTGAGCTTTCTCCTGGTTTTCCCTGTTAAAAGGGTTTTCCATGGAGTTTTTCCTCAGTGGATGTGAGGGTCTAAGGACAGAGGATGTTGTTATGATGGGATGTAAAGCCCTTTGAGACAAACTGGTGGTAACAATGGGCTATACAGATAAAACTGCCTTGTCTTATTAGACCAGACTGCTGTTCTCTGACTCTAACCCTCTTCAACACATTATGGGATGGAAAAGTCCTGTATACGATGTCGGTGAACCAGTTATTAGCTGCAGCCGCTGAGTGTGTGTGTGTGTGTGTGTGTGTGTGTGTGTGTGTGTGTGTGTGTGTGTGTGTGTGTGTGTGTGTGTGTGTGTGTGTGTGTGTGTGTGTGTTTGTGTTTGTGTGTGTGTGTGTGTGTTGGTTCTGACTGCTCAGTTACATAACGACATCAAACCTCCGGATCCCAGAGAACCTAAAGCTCCTTCTGGTCTCGTTCTCCTCTTCCTCCTCTTCTCTTCCTCTTCCTCTTTCATCCCCTCTTCCTCCTCTTCCTCCTCCTCTTCTCCTCCTCTTCCTCCTCTTTCATCCCCTCTTCCTCCTCCTCCTCCTCTTCTTCCTCCTCCTCTTCTCTCCTCCTCCTCTTCCTCCTCTTCCATCCCCTCTTCCTCTTCCTCTGGTCTTCCTTTGCTTTTCTTTTTCTTGGACTACCACCATCCTCCTCTCCTCTCTTCCTTTCCTTGTTATTCTTTCATCCCTCATGTCACTCCTCTCTTCTTTGTCACCCTCCTCCCTTTTCTTTTCTTCCTCTTCTCTCTCTCTCTCTTAAAGTCTCATTTCTTTGCCTCCTCAGCAGTCTCTCTCTCTGCTCTTCACCCCCTCCCTCAGCTCTCTGTTTATTCTATCGTTCAGCTCGTTGGCCCCTCCCCCTCCCTCAGCTCTCTGTTTATTCTATCGTTCAGCTCGTTGGCCCCTCCCCCTTCTTCTCAGACGGCCACATTCCAGATGTGTAATTGATAGAACAGACAAAACTTCTTCTTCTTTCCATCGTCCTGCGCTCGCTCCCAATTCCCCTTTTTCACATTAATCTACATCCAGTTCCTCCGAGCGGCTGCACCTCCTCTAATGCAACACACAGACTTCTTGGATTTCTCCTCCTTCCTCCCTCTCTGCTCTCTCTCCTCGACTCCTCGACTCCTCGACTCCTCGACTCCTAGCCACTTGCCACATCTCCTTAGATTTTCTTCTTTCTTCCAAGCAGCTGAACTGTTCCTGAACTGAACTGCAGCTCTCTCTTCTTAGTTTCACTTCAACCACCGACTCCCTCGTACTTTCCCAGTAGCTGTTCTTGATTTGATGTTCTTCAGTCGCCACTAAGACATTTGTTGTTTGGGTTGAAGTTACACGCAAAAAAAATATACAGAACTTATTGCCAAACCGTGTTGGAGAGGAAGTGTTGACATGTTTGCAGAGGGCCACTCTGACAGGGAGCTACATGGGGATAACAGAAAACACCGATGTATTTCTGTCCTGAACAGGATTCAGCACACATGCAGAATGTGTTTGGAGATATTAAAAGTGACAGAAATACTTATTTAAAGGAGCCTAACCCCAGTAGGTCACACTGAGCCCTAACACAGCTACATTTCTTTCAGAGGACGTAAAATGCTATTTTTCTTTTATAAAGAACAGACTTTTCTGGACTAACATGCTGTGAAGGTTTTTTTTTTTTTTTTAATAAGCAGATGAAACTGTTTTAAGGTGGAATTTGTTCAATTTTCCATTCAGAGTTATAGTTTTTGTGAATGCTTTTTGACAGCTGAGTTCTCTGTGTACAGTTTGGAGAAAAGCTTAGAAGGTTTCAAAAAAATGTGTTTTAAGATTTGTGAGAAACTTTAAAATATCTGAAGTCATGCTCACAGCTCTTTGAGACTATACAGACTATACTGTCAACCAGTGGCGGCTGGTGCTAAAATAAATTGGGGGGGCGTCAGATAAATAAGATAAATAAAGAGCATTGCTAACTTCACATCCAGCAGTAACAGCAGTCAGCAGCGGATCAGCTGATCTCTCCCTCCGTACAAACGCTCCGTTCTGATCCAGCTCCACTGGACTTTCAAAGTAAAGGTGACGCAGCTGAAAATTAGTTAGGCTAAATAGTGAAACAGCGGCGCCTTTATAGCCGATTTTATGATTAAACTCTGAACATAACCTGAAACAACTGATTTTTCTTTTGCTGCGGCCGCCATTGTCTCCTGTCTTGTTGTTGTGTGTCTGCTCCGTGTGCACGCGGGTGCGTCTGTAGCTGTTTGAGTGACAGGCACGTCGCCGCTGCCAGGGGAGTGACTTTGATTGACAGGTCAGGTATCATGAATCAATCCGATTGGATGAAAAAATGACCCAAACGCGCTGATTGGCCACGGGCGCAGAGAGCTGCGCCCGGAGGAGAATCTTGAAGTGACCAATTAGAGACCAGCATGAATTCACATGGAAGCCAAAAGTTTAAGAGCCCACATACACACTCATTAGGCCGGCGCCCCTCGCTATTGAAACGTATGAATGGTATGGTAATTACTTTTTATTATGTTATTTATGTTTACTGTGTCTACACTTTTTTCCTGAAATTTTGATGGGGGCGGCGCCCTAGCGCCCCCTATTGACCGGCCGCCACTGCTGTCAACTAGAACTGGACCAGCAGTACTAATGTGGGCGGAGAAAGAGTCTAATCACACTACTGAGAAACCCTGAACACCCGACGGATCAGACAGCACTGGAGAAAAGTAAAGTAAAGTAAAGTAAAGTAAAGTAAAGTAAAGTAAAGTAAAGTAAAGTAAAGTATGCCTTTGTTCATCCCACAACGGGGAAATTCGCGAGGTGACAGCAGCAGTACATACAAACCAACACATTCACACCCCTAGAACTGGGAGCGCTGCTGGTAGAGAATAGGAGAACCAGGTATTTTCTGTGTGTTTGCACTTTAGCATTGAAACAGGAAAGCACACTGGCATGTCTCAATATGGATTGATTAATATTAATATGTATTTCTTTGAGGAGCAAGTATGTGAATCTAATTATATTCAACTTACTGAGGGACAAACATCCTAAAAAGTCATTTGTAATATTTACGAGTGTCTTTTCCTCTTATTTTTATTAAAAGAAAAGTAGGTCAGTCATTGTTTCTCTGGTCACCGAGCGTCTTCCCTTTTCATGAACTAATCTGATATTTCCTTATTGTCTCGGGTCGATGCAGCATTCAGGCCCGTTGAAGCAACGGTTCCATATCAAATACAGCAGGACACGTCAGTTCATTTTTCCCAACCACTGGTGTCTTATGTCACTCACACACACACACACACACACACACACACACACACACACACACACACACACACACACACACACACACACACACACACACACACACACACACACACACTGAAGCAATTAGCTGTGGCCTTGTGGTTAAATAATGGAGTGTAGGCATTCCTGGTGATTTTGTGGACTGGGGGAAAAAGACGATACTTTTATCCACTTTGCCTACAAGGCCCATATGTTTCATCTTTCATAGCAGACATGAATGCTCTTCTCCCACACCCAGACTGTCAACAAATCTGTACCACAAACATCTGAGCAGACTGGGATCGTTGTCTAATTGTTCAATCCTGCAAGAGTAAACTCCCGCCAACTCAAATCTAGAGTTAGCGAAGCCCATCGACTAAAACTGATTGGACGCCTCAGATGTGGACTTGTTGGTAACCCTGCATCACAGCTGTGGATGAGTCGAGGTATCTATACAAGTTCACCTTTACTTGACTTTTCAGCCATTTCCTTCATGCAAACACGAGTGCTGCCAAATACAAACTCAGCTCCTCACAACAATGGACTGCAGCTCCATATGAACAACTTAGATTTCCAGATTGCAGAATATCAAGTCTCAGTGCCGGGAAAGTTCTTCTGCATGACCATCTATAATGTGCTACACATTGGAAAAGTGGAAACATGATGATGAATGCCACTGAATGAAGAGCCACTGGATTTTCGGTGAGGAGTCAAGTTTAAAACAAACATGGCTGCAGATGGAAACTGCAGTGACTGAGCTCCAGCTGTCCACAAAACATTTTTAGCTTTGGAGGAAAAAAGCAACATGACAAGTAAAGGCTGGAGTGACACTAATATAAAAAAGAATCACACATGTGTAAACAAACAGAGACCCTGGTTGTCAAGGTTTAAAAGAAAGTGCTGAGGCAGAAAGAGAGATGGAGAGATGGAGAGAGCAGCGGAGGGATAATGCCTGACAGATTATTCCTTTACCAGATGATAGGCTCAGCTTTTCCATAGACACAGCCATGCACATGCACACACAGTTGCACACATGCATCTTACACATCATTGTACAGTCTTTCATATTTCTCCAAGAACCCTTTGTGTGCATATGTGTGTTAAAATTTCACACACACAGTGTGTAATGGTAAATGCATTAACGGTAAGAAGAAAGGATTATGACTGTATGAGATAACCCAGCACTATTTTTTCCTCTTCCTACACAAACTCCACATTTTGTTCCTCACATCTAAATCCACGATGTGACCTATAGTCTCCTCTGTGGATCAAGAAGCTGCTTTGTGAACTCATCAGCAGCGAAGGAAGGTAACTGACTCTGAGTTTCTGCAGACCAGTCGACTAACAGCCTCTCTCTGTCTGTCCTCTCTATTGTTCTGCTTCTCCTCCGTCACATTCCCAGCTGTGAGGCAGCGGCCACCTTTCACTTCAGACGGCGGCTGCCAAATCAGAGGTTATGTCTGAGGAATTCTCTGAGGGAAAACTCTGGGGAGGTAAATAGGTAATACAGTCAAACCCGATGCACAGCAGCAAAGCCCCTCCCTTCCCCAATTCCTCCAACTTTCAGCAGCCAGCAGCTACAGTCTCGGCTGTCGCACTGGAAGAGACCCAAGTATGACTGAGATGAAATATATGAAAGAGAAGCAGACACGGAGCATGATGAGGAATCGGGTCTATCCTTGGATAAATAAAGATTTGAAAAAAAGCCTCTTTAATCCCTTTAAACTTTCTCACAGTCGAACAGACAATAAATCCCATTTTGTCATCAGATGATAGTTAGTGCTAAAAGAACTGGGGAGTTCCTGCTGCTACAGACTCACTGCTCACACAGACACAGACTTTCATTGTGTTACTTTATTTCACCACTGCAGACACAACCAGTTGAAGCTGAATGAATTTTCTTTGTGTGGCAGCTGTTGGTTTAGATTATTACAACCACCTTCAGTCACATTCTACTTCACTAGAAGTGTAACCAGATACAATGAAGTGAAGCGTGTGCTGTTGTAAAGTATTAGTCCTTAGAAGTGCATGTCTCTGCTTTTTAGTTTTTATCTGGTAAATCTGGTAAAACCAACACAACCGTTTACCGCTCAGTCCTCACTCTTCACTCTTCACCGTTTCTTCTCACCCTGAACAACCTCCTCTGTCTTCCCCTCGCTCCCCTTTTCTCCTTCACATCCACATTCTCAATTTCCTTGGGGACGTACTCATGTTCCCCCCATCCTCCCCTTTCCTTTCCTTTCCTCTATAATTCTCCTCTTCTCTTCTCTTCTCTTCTCTTCTCTTCTCTTCTCTTCTCTTCTTGTCTTTTGGAAATTCTCTTTGTTGCCTTTGGCTACAACCACGTTTTCTCACTATCCTCGGAACAAGTCTGACTTTCATGGCCTTATTTGTCCTCACAAAGTGACTTTGCTTATTCATTTCTCTCTTTTACTTTGGTTCTTTTGATGTTTTTCTTGGCCGCGGTGTCTTCTGTCCGTCTCTCTCTGTCCGTCAGCTTATTATTTCAAACGTCTGTCCCGTCTGCTGCTCCGTTATCACTCATTCTCTCTCACATTTTATCTGTCTTTTCCTCACACACGCACGCAAACACACACACACACACACACCTCTTTCTCTCTTTCACCCAGTGAGCATTGTTCTGGTATTGAGTTTCAATACAGTAGGAAATAGTTTCAACCATGCAGGAAATGTCTGAGTCGTTCTCTCTCTCTCTCTCACACACACACACACACACACACACACACACACACACACACACACACACACACACACACACACACACACACAGTTTGAGTGTGACTGTATTCTATCTAAGTCGATCTAACACGCAGCGGCCGGAGCTGCAGCCAGGAAGAACAGCAGCAGGACAGAGCCGACGTTGGGCTATTATTATTATTATTATTATTATTATTATTATTATTATTACAGTATTATGTATATTATTAGGACTAGTACAGAACCAGTGGCCCACGATGTGACCTGTAGTGGGGACTGAGATTTAACGAGGCACTTCTCATGGATATGAAGCAGTTCAGTCACATTCATCATCTTCCTCAACTAAATCAATATGATTGAGTCTCATTTTAATCTGCATAATAATCCAAAACTCATACAAGTTATGAATGAATGAATGAATGAATGAATGAATGAATGAATGAATGAATGAATGAATGAATGAATGAATGAATGACCTTCATTATTGTGTCATACTTCTGTATGCCCAGCCTGCATGGACTTATAAAACACCAGGAAAACAAACCGGATCCAGTAATAATAATTCAATACAAGAGCTATGAATTGTGGTTACAAAATGTTGAATTAATCCAAAAAACAGATAGCAATAATTTAATTCATGCCTTTTCTCATTTATTAATTTAAAAGATGTAAAAAATAGATAGTAAACATGAATGTTTACAGGCTGTATAATGATTTGTTGTCATACCAAGCTGTGGCACACAGGCAGCATACTGGCGTCCCCATCTGGTTGCTAAGCCACAGTACATCTCCAAGGCAAAGTTTCCATGACTAAACATCTGGAAAAATGAAGATTAAATTATGGAATAACCATTAAATACATACAAGCAAATATATATACACACACAAAGTACAACTCACCCAGAGCAGATTGCAGTTCTGTCGTGAAACCATCAGGGTTGTCCATTGCAGAATGAATCAGGGGACCAAGATATAAAAAAACCCCTGATGTTTAGAATAAAGGCAGTTGTTTATAACATCAACTGGACATATAATTTAAAAAAAGATTAAAGGAGGATCACGTGGGCTCTCGACAGAGATGGCGGCGTAGAGAGTTGCTCTGTAAAACCCGACACAAAAAATCAATACTATGATAATTATTCCCACTATTCTACATGTTATATAGTGGCTCAGTAACGGGGATATACCGTATTTTCTCCTCTTCCAGAACAAAATACAAATGTCTAGTCGAGAACTCTGGATGCCATTGTAGCAGGTGCTGGGGTAAATACGTAGAATGTGTAGGCTAGTCTGTCATGACCAGAGACTCTGTTCATGTTTAGCTTGTTGGTTTTGGTTATGTCGTCTTGACGTTTCCTGTTTTATTTTGTAATTTACCTCTCCTCTCGTTTCAGGTGACTTCCCCTTCCTCTTGTGTTCCCCTGCCGGTCTGATTGTGTGTGTGTGTACGTAGTCTGTGGGCCTGTCCCAATATGCACACTCAATCACATTTACACACTTGGGCACTTGGCGTGTGCGTTCATGTTCTTAGTGTCAGTGCGCAAGTGTGTCCCATTTCTCCAAATTTGATTTGCACTTTACCCACACTTGAGGTCAGACCGCATCCCAGCAGTATTTGGCCAAGTATAAATCCCACAATGCACCGGTGAAGTCCGCCGTCACCGGGAGCAACAAGCCACATTTAGGAAATGCGATTGAATTAATTTCAATAAAATGAAATTAACTTTCTATCTAATAATTATGACTTTTTAATGTCATATTTTATATTCATCATGCTCTGTTCATGTTTTTATTTTATGTTTTTCGTTTTTCTTGTTTGTTTAATTTACTTACAGAGTTGGGTTTACATGTTTATGATCTGAATCTTGCGCATAGAGACACTTTAGGAGTAGATGAGACTGATCCAACAGCACTGGTTATTAAAACTGTTGCTGTGTGTGTGTGTGTGTGTGTGTGTGTGTGTGTGTGTGTGTGTGTGTGTGTGTGTGTGTGTGTGTGTGTGTGTGTGTGTGTGTGTGTGTGTGTGTGTGTGTGTGTGACCATAGACATATAAAGAGTAGACGCCGCATCGAACGCTGGGCCTATTGGCGCTGACGAGCGGTGGGGCCGCCATCTTGGACCGGTCGCCCGCTCCACTCAGTGTATCTGTTTGGTAGGTGCAATTGATAGTTTCACTAGTGTCAGTGCATTTAATCAATAACTTACTGAACATTATCCCGCCTATTACACGGCGTACGAGTGTAATAATTCATTTGAAACATAATTTTGATCAATATATAAACCAGAGAATCAATTCATATCAGGTCAGAGAGAGAGAGGGAGGAGAGAGAATAAATAAATAAATAAATATTCCATTCACAAAATACAACCAACAGTAATGTTCAATCTTATTAGTGAAAAGTAATCCCCAGAGCCAGCTGTTTCCCATGGTTTTCTGCTGATTAGAACAGAAATAATATGCTGCTCAGTGCTCTGCATCCTGTTACTTCTGCTGCTCCACTGAGTAGAACCACCGCTTCATTTCTGGCGGAGCAGCTGTGTGTCTGTGTTTACAAACATTTAATCCAGCTAGGTGGATTGTTTATGAAGTTAACGAGCTCTGGCCTGGTTACCACGGCAACTCCAGGTGGTTACCACGGCGATAGGGGCCCCGCAGTCTGAGGCAGACAGAAACGTGGAGAAAAAGAGACATTTTCTGCCTCTGCACTGGTCTGGCAAAAGGCTTAGCGTAGATAGATAGATAGATAGATAGATAGATAGATAGATAGATAGATAGATAGATAGATAGATAGATAGATAGATAGATAGATAGGGTTACCCTAACCCTAACCCTAGTCTCTTTTTGATATGATATGTTGGTTTTACCTAATTGCCTTGGATGAAATTTGTATGGCTGTTCTAAGTTTCTTTTTTGATATGAAATGTTGTTATATGTTTACTACAGTTTGTAAGTTTCTTTTCCTTGTTGCCTCTGATGAAATGTGTTATCTCTTTCAAGGTGAAAATAAAGATTTTGATATTTGATGAGTTTGTGTGGCACTGCTGTTCTCTGTCTACTACTTTTAACCTGGCTACTGTGTTGAATGAAGTACTGTTAAATCATCTTAGATTGATATTGACTTATAACATGACTGAGTTGGTTTGAATATGTTATTGACCATTATGAAAGTAACCGGTCTCAATAAAAAAATTCTTCAGAAAAACTTTGTCAATAATGCATATATGGAACAGCAATGATTAAAAAAAACATTAGACCTCTTACACTGTAAACCCTAATAAGTTCAGTTAACTCAAAAAAATTGTTGAAACTGATTACATCAAAAATTTTAATTAATGTTGACTAAATATTTTGAGTTAAAAAAGATATCTTGATTAAGTATGCTTTACTTGTAATCTTAAGTGGCACTAACTTATGGTAGACAGGTACAAAGTGTCCTCTGTCCCCCAGTCTGGACAGACAGACAGGTACCTAGTGTCCTCTGTCCCCCAGTCTGGACAGACAGACAGGTACCTAGTGTCCTCTGTCCCCCAGTCTGGACACACAGACAGGTACCTAGTGTCCTCTGTCCCCCAGTCTGGACAGACAGACAGGTACCTAGTGTCCTCTGTCCCCCAGTCTGGACACACAGAAGGGTACCTAGTGTCCCCTTCAAAATAAAGGTAGATGTTTGTATTAAAGCTCCTTCAGTATAAAGGTAGATGTTTGTGTTAAAGCTCCTTCAAAATACAAGTAGATGTTTGTGTTAAAGCTCCTTCAAAATAAAGGTAGATGTTTGTGTTAAAGCTCCTTCAAAATAAAGGTAGATGTTTGTATTAAAGCTCCTTCAAAATAAAGGTAGATGTCTGTGTTAAAGCAGATATCAGCTTCACGGCCGTTTCGGCTAATGCTGCGTTCAAGGCAGGCTTTTGAAACCGTAAGTTACAGCTTCAAGTCACAACTACGACTTGGTAGCGTTCCAGGTAACCCGTAGCTCGTGTTTTTACCATCCTGTTGTCTGTGAAAGTTCCCTATAACGGCCACTCGTAACTTCCGACCCGTGAACTCGTACCAGATCGAACTGGTATGACTTCACAGGAAGGAAAAACACAAAGTACGAGTTTCTTTGAACGCACCATGAGTTAGCAGCCCCCGCCCTTGTCAGGCATCAATTGGTCCTCGTGCTACGTCACCACATTCACGCGCATCCCTTGGCTGCACACACAGCCCTTCATGCCGTTCTCTCTCCTCATTGGATAACACTTGTATCCCACAAGGAAAATTTTCTCCTCGGGTTACAGCAGAGCAGAGTGACGGAGAGACTCGTGTTTAGGCTGAAATACTTCATGTAAGTGATTGCTGACGGAAAATAGGACTATTTAGGATTTATATTAACAAAAACATTCCACTGATATCTGCTTTAAAGCTCCTTCAAAATAAAGGTAGATGTTTGTGTTAAGCTCCTTCAGAATAAAGGTAGATGTTTGAATTAAAGCTCCATACAGTATAAAGGTAGATGTTTGTATTAGAGCTCCTTCAAAATAAAGGTAGATGTTTGTGTTAAAGCTCTTTCAAAATAAAGGTAGATGTTTGTATTAAAGCTCCTTCAAAATAAAGGTAGATGTTTGTATTAAAGCTCCTTCAAAATACAAGTAGATGTTTGTGTTAAAGCTCCTTCAAAATAAAGGTAGATGATTGTGTTAAAGCTCCTTCAAAATAAAGGTAGATGTTTGTGTTAAGCTCCTTCAGAATAAAGGTAGATGTTTGACTTAAAGCTCCATACAGTATAAAGGTAGATGTTTGTGTTAAAGCTCCTTCAAAATAAAGGTAGATGTTTGTATTAAAGCTCCTTCAAAATAAAGGTAGATGTTTGTGTTAAAGCTCTTTCAAAATAAAGGTAGATGTTTGTATTAAAGCTCCTTCAAAATAAAGGTAGATGTTTGTATTAAAGCTCCTTCAAAATAAAGGTAGATGTTTGTATTAAAGCTCCTTCAAAATAAAGGTAGATGTTTGTATTAAAGCTCCTTCAAAATAAAGGTAGATGTTTGTGTTAAAGCTCTTTCAAAATAAAGGTAGATGTTTGTATTAAAGCTCCTTCAAAATAAAGGTAGATGTTTGTATTAAAGCTCCTTCAAAATAAAGGTAGATGTTTGTATTAAAGCTCCTTCAAAATAAAGGTAGATGTCTGTGTTAAAGCTCCTTCAAAATAAAGGTAGATGTTTGTGTTAAGCTCCTTCAGAATAAAGGTAGATGTTTGACTTAAAGCTCCATACAGTATAAAGGTAGATGTTTGTGTTAAAGCTCCTTCAAAATAAATGTAGATGTTTGTATTAAAGCTCCTTCAAAATAAAGGTAGATGTTTGTGTTAAAGCTCTTTCAAAATAAAGGTAGATGTTTGTATTAAAGCTCCTTCAAAATAAAGGTAGATGTTTGTATTAAAGCTCCTTCAAAATAAAGGTAGATGTTTGTGTTAAGCTCCTTCAGAATAAAGGTAGATGTTTGAATTAAAGCTCCATACAGTATAAAGGTAGATGTTTGTGTTAAAGCTCCTTCAAAATAAAGGTAGATGTTTGTATTAAAGCTCCTTCAAAATAAAGGTAGATGTTTGTGTTAAAGCTCTTTCAAAATAAAGGTAGATGTTTGTATTAAAGCTCCTTCAAAATAAAGGTAGATGTTTGTATTAAAGCTCCTTCAAAATAAAGGTAGATGTTTGTGTTAAAGCTCCTTCAAAATAAAGGTAGATGTTTGTATTAAAGCTCCTTCAAAATAAAGGTAGATGTTTGTGTTAAAGCTCTTTCAAAATAAAGGTAGATGTTTGTATTAAAGCTCCTTCAAAATAAAGGTAGATGTTTGTATTAAAGCTCCTTCAAAATAAAGGTAGATGTTTGTATTAAAGCTCCTTCAAAATAAAGGTAGATGTTTGTGTTAAAGCTCCTTCAAAATACAAGTAGATGTTTGTGTTAAAGCTCCTTCAAAATAAAGGTAGATGTTTGTGTTAAAGCTCCTTCAAAATAAAGGTAGATGTTTGTATTAAAGCTCCTTCAAAATAAAGGTAGATGTCTGTGTTAAAGCAGATATCAGCTTCACGGCCGTTTCGGCTAATGCTGCGTTCAAGGCAGGCTTTTGAAACCGTAAGTTACAGCTTCAAGTCACAACTACGACTTGGTAGCGTTCCAGGTAACCCGTAGCTCGTGTTTTTACCATCCTGTTGTCTGTGAAAGTTCCCTATAACGGCCACTCGTAACTTCCGACCCGTGAACTCGTACCAGATCGAACTGGTATGACTTCACAGGAAGGAAAAACACAAAGTACGAGTTTCTTTGAACGCACCATGAGTTAGCAGCCCCCGCCCTTGTCAGGCATCAATTGGTCCTCGTGCTACGTCACCACATTCACGCGCATCCCTTGGCTGCACACACAGCCCTTCATGCCGTTCTCTCTCCTCATTGGATAACACTTGTATCCCACAAGGAAAATTTTCTCCTCGGGTTACAGCAGAGCAGAGTGACGGAGAGACTCGTGTTTAGGCTGAAATACTTCATGTAAGTGATTGCTGACGGAAAATAGGACTATTTAGGATTTATATTAACAAAAACATTCCACTGATATCTGCTTTAAAGCTCCTTCAAAATAAAGGTAGATGTTTGTGTTAAGCTCCTTCAGAATAAAGGTAGATGTTTGAATTAAAGCTCCATACAGTATAAAGGTAGATGTTTGTATTAAAGCTCCTTCAAAATAAAGGTAGATGTTTGTGTTAAAGCTCTTTCAAAATAAAGGTAGATGTTTGTATTAAAGCTCCTTCAAAATAAAGGTAGATGTTTGTATTAAAGCTCCTTCAAAATACAAGTAGATGTTTGTGTTAAAGCTCCTTCAAAATAAAGGTAGATGATTGTGTTAAAGCTCCTTCAAAATAAAGGTAGATGTTTGTGTTAAGCTCCTTCAGAATAAAGGTAGATGTTTGAATTAAAGCTCCATACAGTATAAAGGTAGATGTTTGTGTTAAAGCTCCTTCAAAATAAAGGTAGATGTTTGTATTAAAGCTCCTTCAAAATAAAGGTAGATGTTTGTGTTAAAGCTCTTTCAAAATAAAGGTAGATGTTTGTATTAAAGCTCCTTCAAAATAAAGGTAGATGTTTGTATTAAAGCTCCTTCAAAATAAAGGTAGATGTTTGTATTAAAGCTCCTTCAAAATAAAGGTAGATGTTTGTATTAAAGCTCCTTCAAAATAAAGGTAGATGTTTGTGTTAAAGCTCTTTCAAAATAAAGGTAGATGTTTGTATTAAAGCTCCTTCAAAATAAAGGTAGATGTTTGTATTAAAGCTCCTTCAAAATAAAGGTAGATGTTTGTATTAAAGCTCCTTCAAAATAAAGGTAGATGTCTGTGTTAAAGCTCCTTCAAAATAAAGGTAGATGTTTGTGTTAAGCTCCTTCAGAATAAAGGTAGATGTTTGACTTAAAGCTCCATACAGTATAAAGGTAGATGTTTGTGTTAAAGCTCCTTCAAAATAAATGTAGATGTTTGTATTAAAGCTCCTTCAAAATAAAGGTAGATGTTTGTGTTAAAGCTCTTTCAAAATAAAGGTAGATGTTTGTATTAAAGCTCCTTCAAAATAAAGGTAGATGTTTGTATTAAAGCTCCTTCAAAATAAAGGTAGATGTTTGTGTTAAGCTCCTTCAGAATAAAGGTAGATGTTTGACTTAAAGCTCCATACAGTATAAAGGTAGATGTTTGTGTTAAAGCTCCTTCAAAATAAAGGTAGATGTTTGTATTAAAGCTCCTTCAAAATAAAGGTAGATGTTTGTGTTAAAGCTCTTTCAAAATAAAGGTAGATGTTTGTATTAAAGCTCCTTCAAAATAAAGGTAGATGTTTGTATTAAAGCTCCTTCAAAATAAAGGTAGATGTTTGTGTTAAAGCTCCTTCAAAATAAAGGTAGATGTTTGTATTAAAGCTCCTTCAAAATAAAGGTAGATGTTTGTGTTAAAGCTCTTTCAAAATAAAGGTAGATGTTTGTATTAAAGCTCCTTCAAAATAAAGGTAGATGTTTGTATTAAAGCTCCTTCAAAATAAAGGTAGATGTTTGTATTAAAGCTCCTTCAAAATAAAGGTAGATGTCTGTGTTAAAGCTCCTTCAAAATAAAGGTAGATGTTTGTGTTAAGCTCCTTCAGAATAAAGGTAGATGTTTGAATTAAAGCTCCATACAGTATAAAGGTAGATGTTTGTGTTAAAGCTCCTTCAAAATAAATGTAGATGTTTGTATTAAAGCTCCTTCAAAATAAAGGTAGATGTTTGTGTTAAAGCTCTTTCAAAATAAAGGTAGATGTTTGTATTAAAGCTCCTTCAAAATAAAGGTAGATGTTTGTATTAAAGCTCCTTCAAAATAAAGGTAGATGTTTGTATTAAAGCTCCTTCAAAATAAAGGTAGATGTCTGTGTCAAGCTCCTTCAAAATAAAGGTAGATGTTTGTGTTAAAGCTCCTTCAAAATAAAGGTAGATGTTTGTGTTAAAGCTCTTTCAAAATAAAGGTAGATGTTTGTATTAAAGCTCCTTCAAAATAAAGGTAGAAGTTTGTATTAAAGCTCCTTCAAAATAAAGGTAGATGTTTGTATTAAAGCTCCTTCAAAATAAAGGTAGATGTCTGTGTTAAGCTCCTTCAAAATAAAGGTAGATGTTTGTGTTAAAGCTCCTTCAAAATAAAGGTAGATGTTTGTGTTAAAGCTCTTTCAAAATAAAGGTAGATGTTTGTATTAAAGCTCCTTCAGTATAAAGGTAGATGTTTGTATTAAAGCTCCTTCAAAATAAAGGTAGATGTCTGTGTTAAGCTCCTTCAAAATAAAGGTAGATGTTTCTGTTAAAGCTCTTTCAAAATAAAGGTAGATGTTTGTATTAAAGCTCCTTCAGTATAAAGGTAGATGTTTGTATTAAAGCTCCTTCAAAATAAAGGTATATGTTTGTGTTAAAGCTCCATACAGTATAAAGGTAGATGTTTGTATTAAAGCTCCTTCAAAATAAAGGTAGATGTTTGTATTAAAGCTCCTTCAAAATAAAGGTAGATGTCTGTGTTAAGCTCCTTCAAAATAAAGGTAGATGTTTGTGTTAAAGCTCTTTCAAAATAAAGGTAGATGTTTCTGTTAAAGCTCTTTCAAAATAAAGGTAGATGTTTGTATTAAAGCTCCTTCAGTATAAAGGTAGATGTTTGTATTAAAGCTCCTTCAAAATAAAGGTATATGTTTGTGTTAAAGCTCCATACAGTATAAAGGTAGATGTTTGTATTAAAGCTCCTTCAGAATAAAGGTAGATGTTTGTATTAAAGCTCCTTCAAAATAAAGGTAGATGTTTGTATTAAAGCTCCTTCAAAATAAAGGTAGATGTTTGTATTAAAGCTCCTTCAAAATAAAGGTAGATGTTTGTGTTAAAGCTCTTTCAAAATAAAGGTAGATGTTTGTATTAAAGCTCCTTCAAAATAAAGGTAGATGTTTGTATTAAAGCTCCTTCAAAATAAAGGTAGATGTTTGTGTTAAAGCTCTTTCAAAATAAAGGTAGATGTTTGTATTAAAGCTCCTTCAAAATAAAGGTAGATGTTTGTATTAAAGCTCCTTCAAAATAAAGGTAGATGTCTGTGTTAAGCTCCTTCAAAATAAAGGTAGATGTTTGTGTTAAAGCTCCTTCAAAATAAAGGTAGATGTTTGTGTTAAAGCTCTTTCAAAATAAAGGTAGATGTTTCTGTTAAAGCTCTTTCAAAATAAAGGTAGATGTTTGTATTAAAGCTCCTTCAGTATAAAGGTAGATGTTTGAATTAAAGCTCCTTCAAAATAAAGGTAGATGTTTGTATTAAAGCTCCTTCAGTATAAAGGTAGATGTTTGAATTAAAGCTCCTTCAAAATAAAGGTAGATGTTTGTATTAAAGCTCCTTCAGTATAAAGGTAGATGTTTGAATTAAAGCTCCTTCAAAATAAAGGTAGATGTTTGTATTAAAGCTCCTTCAGTATAAAGGTAGATGTTTGTATTAAAGCTCCTTCAAAATAAAGGTATATGTTTGTGTTAAAGCTCCATACAGTATAAAGGTAGATGTTTGTATTAAAGCTCCTTCAAAATAAAGGTATATGTTTGTATTAAAGCTCCTTCAAAATAAAGGTAGATGTTTGTGTTAAAGCTCTTTCAAAATAAAGGTAGATGTTTGTATTAAAGCTCCTTCAAAATAAAGGTAGATGTTTGTATTAAAGCTCCTTCAGTATAAGGTAGATGCTTGTATTAAAACTCCTTCAAAATAAAGGTATATGTTTGTGTTAAAGCTCCATACAGTATAAAGGTAGATGTTTGTATTAAAGCAGAAGTGAGTGATATATTTGTGTTAATATAAGTCTTAAATAGTTATATCTTCCGACAGCAATCACTTACATAGAGTGTTTGGACTGAAACACGGGTCTCTCAGTCCCTCTGCTCTGCTCTGAGCCGAGGAGAAAACATTTATCGTATCCTACAGTTTTTATCCAATGAGGAGAGAGAACGGCATGCAGGGCTGTGTGTGCAGCCAAGGAACGCCGTGAATGTGGTGACGTAGCGACGAGGACTGTTATGGTGCGTTCAAGGAAACTCGTATTTTTCCGACCGTGAAGTGGTACCAGTTCGATCTGGTACGAGTTCACCGGTCGGAAGTTACGAGTGGCCGTTATAGTGACTTCCACCGGTAAAACAGGTCGGAAAAACACGAGTGGGTTGCCTGAAACGCTACAAAGTCGTAAGTTGTGACTTGAAGCTGTAATTTACGATTTCAAAAGCCTGCCTGGAACGCAGCATTAGCGAAAACGACCGGACCACTCACTTCTGCTTTAAAGCTCCTTCAAAATAAAGGTAGATGTTTGTATTAAAGCTCCTTCAAAATAAAGGTAGATGTTTGTATTAAAACTCCTTCAGTATAAAAGTAGATGTTTGTGTTAAAGCTCCTTCGAAATAAAGGTAGATGTTTGTGTTAATGATCTTAAGGTCAAGACAGAGCTGATCAGACAGACACATGATCATCTTTCTATAAGCACTGATATGGAGGAGCTGTAATCACATTAGGTTACCTGTGTGTGTGTGTGTGTGTGTGTGTGTGTGTGTGTGTGTGTGTGTGTGTGTGTGTGTGTGTGTGTGTGTGTGTGTGTGTGTGACCATAGACATATAAAGAGTAGACGCCGCATCGAACGCTGGGCCTATTGGCGCTGACGAGCGGTGGGGCCGCCATCTTGGACCGGTCGCCCGCTCCACTCAGTGTATCTGTTTGGTAGGTGCAATTGATAGTTTCACTAGTGTCAGTGCATTTAATCAATAACTTACTGAACATTATCCCGCCTATTACACAGCGTACGAGTGAAATAATTCATTTGAAACATAATTTTGATCAATATATAAACCAGAGAATCAATTCATATCAGGTCAGAGAGAGAGAGGGAGGAGAGAGAATAAATAAATAAATAAATATTCCATTCACAAAATACAACCAACAGTAATGTTCAATCTTATTAGTGAAAAGTAATCCCCAGAGCCAGCTGTTTCCATGGTTTTCTGCTGATTAGAACAGAAATAATATGCTGCTCAGTGCTCTGCATCCTGTTACTTCTGCTGCTCCACTGAGTAGAACCACCGCTTCATTTCTGGCGGAGCAGCTGTGTGTCTGTGTTTACAAACATTTAATCCAGCTAGGTGGATTGTTTATGAAGTTAACGAGCTCTGGCCTGGTTACCACGGCAACTCCAGGTGGTTACCACGGCGATAGGGGCCCCGCAGTCTGAGGCAGACAGAAACGTTGAGAAAAAGAGACATTTTCTGCCTCTGCACTGGTCTGGCAAAAGGCTTAGCGTAGATAGATAGATAGATAGATAGATAGATAGATAGATAGATAGATAGATAGATAGATAGATAGATAGATAGATAGATAGATAGATAGATAGATAGATAGATAGATAGATAGATAGATAGGGTTACCCTAACCCTAACCCTAGTCTCTTTTTGATATGATATGTTGGTTTTACCTAATTGCCTTGGATGAAATTTGTATGGCTGTTCTAAGTTTCTTTTTTGATATGAAATGTTGTTATATGTTTACTACAGTTTGTAAGTTTCTTTTCCTTGTTGCCTCTGATGAAATGTGTTATCTCTTTCAAGGTGAAAATAAAGATTTTGATATTTGATAAGTTTGTGTGGCACTGCTGTTCTCTGTCTACTACTTTTAACCTGGCTACTGTGTTGAATGAAGTACTGTTAAATCATCTTAGATTGATATTGACTTATAACATGACTGAGTTGGTTTGAATATGTTATTGACCATTATGAAAGTAACCGGTCTCAATAAAAAAATTCTTCAGAAAAACTTTGTCAATAATGCATATATGGAACAGCAATGATTAAAAAAAACATTAGACCTCTTACACTGTAAACCCTAATAAGTTCAGTTAACTCAAAAAAATTGTTGAAACTGATTACATCAAAAATTTTAATTAATGTTGACTAAATATTTTGAGTTAAAAAAGATATCTTGATTAAGTATGCTTTACTTGTAATCTTAAGTGGCACTAACTTATGGTAGACAGGTACAAAGTGTCCTCTGTCCCCCAGTCTGGACAGACAGACAGGTACCTAGTGTCCTCTGTCCTCTGTCCCCCAGTCTGGACAGACAGACAGACCTAGTGTCCTCTGTCCCCCAGTCTGGACAGACAGACAGGTACAAAGTGTCCTCTGTCCCCCAGTCTGGACAGACAGACAGGTACCTAGTGTCCTCTGTCCCCCAGTCTGGACAGACAGGTACCTAGTGTCCCCTTCAAAATAAAGGTAGATGTTTGTATTAAAGCTCCTTCAAAATAAAGGTAGATGTTTGTGTTAAGCTCCTTCAGAATAAAGGTAGATGTTTGTATTAAAGCTCCTTCAAAATAAAGGTAGATGTTTGTATTAAAGCTCCTTCAAAATAAAGGTAGATGTTTGTATTAAAGCTCCTTCAAAATAAAGGTAGATGTCAGTGTAAGCTCCTTCAAAATAAAGGTAGGATGTTTGTATTAAGCTCCTTCAGTATAAAGGTAGATGTTTGAATTAAAGCTCCTTCAAAATAAAGGTAGATGTTTGAGTTAAAGCTCTTTCAAAATAAAGGTAGATGTTTGTGTTAAGCTCCTTCAAAATAAAGGTAGATGTTTGTATTAAAGCTCCTTCAAAATAAAGGTAGATGTTTGTATTAAAGCTCCTTCAAAATAAAGGTAGATGTCTGTGTTAAGCTCCTTCAAAATAGAGGTAGATGTTTGTGTTAAAGCTCTTTCAAAATAAGGTAGATGTTTGTGTTAAGCTCCTTCAAGCCGTTCTCTCTCCTCATTGGATAACACTTGTATCCCACAAGGAAAATTTTCTCCTCGGGTTACAGCAGAGCAGAGTGACGGAGAGACTCGTGTTTAGGCTGAAATACTTCATGTAAGTGATTGCTGACGGAAAATAGGACTATTTAGGATTTATATTAACAAAAACATTCCACTGATATCTGCTTTAAAGCTCCTTCAAAATAAAGGTAGATGTTTGTGTTAAGCTCCTTCAGAATAAAGGTAGATGTTTGACTTAAAGCTCCATACAGTATAAAGGTAGATGTTTGTATTAAAGCTCCTTCAAAATAAAGGTAGATGTTTGTGTTAAAGCTCTTTCAAAATAAAGGTAGATGTTTGTATTAAAGCTCCTTCAAAATAAAGGTAGATGTTTGTATTAAAGCTCCTTCAAAATACAAGTAGATGTTTGTGTTAAAGCTCCTTCAAAATAAAGGTAGATGTTTGTGTTAAAGCTCCTTCAAAATAAAGGTAGATGTTTGTGTTAAGCTCCTTCAGAATAAAGGTAGATGTTTGACTTAAAGCTCCATACAGTATAAAGGTAGATGTTTGTGTTAAAGCTCCTTCAAAATAAAGGTAGATGTTTGTATTAAAGCTCCTTCAAAATAAAGGTAGATGTTTGTGTTAAAGCTCTTTCAAAATAAAGGTAGATGTTTGTATTAAAGCTCCTTCAAAATAAAGGTAGATGTTTGTATTAAAGCTCCTTCAAAATAAAGGTAGATGTTTGTATTAAAGCTCCTTCAAAATAAAGGTAGATGTTTGTATTAAAGCTCCTTCAAAATAAAGGTAGATGTTTGTGTTAAAGCTCTTTCAAAATAAAGGTAGATGTTTGTATTAAAGCTCCTTCAAAATAAAGGTAGATGTTTGTATTAAAGCTCCTTCAAAATAAAGGTAGATGTTTGTATTAAAGCTCCTTCAAAATAAAGGTAGATGTCTGTGTTAAAGCTCCTTCAAAATAAAGGTAGATGTTTGTGTTAAGCTCCTTCAGAATAAAGGTAGATGTTTGACTTAAAGCTCCATACAGTATAAAGGTAGATGTTTGTGTTAAAGCTCCTTCAAAATAAATGTAGATGTTTGTATTAAAGCTCCTTCAAAATAAAGGTAGATGTTTGTGTTAAAGCTCTTCAAAATAAAGGTAGATGTTTGTATTAAAGCTCCTTCAAAATAAAGGTAGATGTTTGTATTAAAGCTCCTTCAAAATAAAGGTAGATGTTTGTGTTAAGCTCCTTCAGAATAAAGGTAGATGTTTGAATTAAAGCTCCATACAGTATAAAGGTAGATGTTTGTGTTAAAGCTCCTTCAAAATAAAGGTAGATGTTTGTATTAAAGCTCCTTCAAAATAAAGGTAGATGTTTGTGTTAAAGCTCTTTCAAAATAAAGGTAGATGTTTGTATTAAAGCTCCTTCAAAATAAAGGTAGATGTTTGTATTAAAGCTCCTTCAAAATAAAGGTAGATGTTTGTGTTAAAGCTCCTTCAAAATAAAGGTAGATGTTTGTATTAAAGCTCCTTCAAAATAAAGGTAGATGTTTGTGTTAAAGCTCTTTCAAAATAAAGGTAGATGTTTGTATTAAAGCTCCTTCAAAATAAAGGTAGATGTTTGTATTAAAGCTCCTTCAAAATAAAGGTAGATGTTTGTATTAAAGCTCCTTCAAAATAAAGGTAGATGTCTGTGTTAAAGCTCCTTCAAAATAAAGGTAGATGTTTGTGTTAAGCTCCTTCAGAATAAAGGTAGATGTTTGACTTAAAGCTCCATACAGTATAAAGGTAGATGTTTGTGTTAAAGCTCCTTCAAAATAAATGTAGATGTTTGTATTAAAGCTCCTTCAAAATAAAGGTAGATGTTTGTGTTAAAGCTCTTTCAAAATAAAGGTAGATGTTTGTATTAAAGCTCCTTCAAAATAAAGGTAGATGTTTGTATTAAAGCTCCTTCAAAATAAAGGTAGATGTTTGTATTAAAGCTCCTTCAAAATAAAGGTAGATGTCTGTGTCAAGCTCCTTCAAAATAAAGGTAGATGTTTGTGTTAAAGCTCCTTCAAAATAAAGGTAGATGTTTGTGTTAAAGCTCTTTCAAAATAAAGGTAGATGTTTGTATTAAAGCTCCTTCAAAATAAAGGTAGAAGTTTGTATTAAAGCTCCTTCAAAATAAAGGTAGATGTTTGTATTAAAGCTCCTTCAAAATAAAGGTAGATGTCTGTGTTAAGCTCCTTCAAAATAAAGGTAGATGTTTGTGTTAAAGCTCCTTCAAAATAAAGGTAGATGTTTGTGTTAAAGCTCTTTCAAAATAAAGGTAGATGTTTGTATTAAAGCTCCTTCAGTATAAAGGTAGATGTTTGTATTAAAGCTCCTTCAAAATAAAGGTAGATGTCTGTGTTAAGCTCCTTCAAAATAAAGGTAGATGTTTCTGTTAAAGCTCTTTCAAAATAAAGGTAGATGTTTGTATTAAAGCTCCTTCAGTATAAAGGTAGATGTTTGTATTAAAGCTCCTTCAAAATAAAGGTATATGTTTGTGTTAAAGCTCCATACAGTATAAAGGTAGATGTTTGTATTAAAGCTCCTTCAAAATAAAGGTAGATGTTTGTATTAAAGCTCCTTCAAAATAAAGGTAGATGTCTGTGTTAAGCTCCTTCAAAATAAAGGTAGATGTTTGTGTTAAAGCTCTTTCAAAATAAAGGTAGATGTTTCTGTTAAAGCTCTTTCAAAATAAAGGTAGATGTTTGTATTAAAGCTCCTTCAGTATAAAGGTAGATGTTTGTATTAAAGCTCCTTCAAAATAAAGGTATATGTTTGTGTTAAAGCTCCATACAGTATAAAGGTAGATGTTTGTATTAAAGCTCCTTCAGTATAAAGGTAGATGTTTGTATTAAAGCTCCTTCAAAATAAAGGTAGATGTTTGTATTAAAGCTCCTTCAAAATAAAGGTAGATGTTTGTATTAAAGCTCCTTCAAAATAAAGGTAGATGTTTGTGTTAAAGCTCTTTCAAAATAAAGGTAGATGTTTGTATTAAAGCTCCTTCAAAATAAAGGTAGATGTTTGTATTAAAGCTCCTTCAAAATAAAGGTAGATGTTTGTGTTAAAGCTCTTTCAAAATAAAGGTAGATGTTTGTATTAAAGCTCCTTCAAAATAAAGGTAGATGTTTGTATTAAAGCTCCTTCAAAATAAAGGTAGATGTCTGTGTTAAGCTCCTTCAAAATAAAGGTAGATGTTTGGGTTAAAGCTCCTCCAAAATAAAGGTAGATGTTTGTGTTAAAGCTCTTTCAAAATAAAGGTAGATGTTTCTGTTAAAGCTCTTTCAAAATAAAGGTAGATGTTTGTATTAAAGCTCCTTCAGTATAAAGGTAGATGTTTGAATTAAAGCTCCTTCAAAATAAAGGTAGATGTTTGTATTAAAGCTCCTTCAGTATAAAGGTAGATGTTTGAATTAAAGCTCCTTCAAAATAAAGGTAGATGTTTGTATTAAAGCTCCTTCAGTATAAAGGTAGATGTTTGAATTAAAGCTCCTTCAAAATAAAGGTAGATGTTTGTATTAAAGCTCCTTCAGTATAAAGGTAGATGTTTGTATTAAAGCTCCTTCAAAATAAAGGTATATGTTTGTGTTAAAGCTCCATACAGTATAAAGGTAGATGTTTGTATTAAAGCTCCTTCAAAATAAAGGTATATGTTTGTGTTAAAGCTCCTTCAAAATAAAGGTAGATGTTTGTGTTAAAGCTCTTTCAAAATAAAGGTAGATGTTTGTATTAAAGCTCCTTCAAAATAAAGGTAGATGTTTGTATTAAAGCTCCTTCAGTATAAGGTAGATGCTTGTATTAAAACTCCTTCAAAATAAAGGTATATGTTTGTGTTAAAGCTCCATACAGTATAAAGGTAGATGTTTGTATTAAAGCAGAAGTGAGTGATATATTTGTGTTAATATAAGTCTTAAATAGTTATATCTTCCGACAGCAATCACTTACATAGAGTGTTTGGACTGAAACACGGGTCTCTCAGTCCCTCTGCTCTGCTCTGAGCCGAGGAGAAAACATTTATCGTATCCTACAGTTTTTATCCAATGAGGAGAGAGAACGGCATGCAGGGCTGTGTGTGCAGCCAAGGAACGCCGTGAATGTGGTGACGTAGCGACGAGGACTGTTATGGTGCGTTCAAGGAAACTCGTATTTTTCCGACCGTGAAGTGGTACCAGTTCGATCTGGTACGAGTTCACCGGTCGGAAGTTACGAGTGGCCGTTATAGTGACTTCCACCGGTAAAACAGGTCGGAAAAACACGAGTGGGTTGCCTGAAACGCTACAAAGTCGTAAGTTGTGACTTGAAGCTGTAATTTACGATTTCAAAAGCCTGCCTGGAACGCAGCATTAGCGAAAACGACCGGACCACTCACTTCTGCTTTAAAGCTCCTTCAAAATAAAGGTAGATGTTTGTATTAAAACTCCTTCAGTATAAAAGTAGATGTTTGTGTTAAAGCTCCTTCGAAATAAAGGTAGATGTTTGTGTTAATGATCTTAAGGTCAAGACAGAGCTGATCAGACAGACACATGATCATCTTTCTATAAGCACTGATATGGAGGAGCTGTAATCACATTAGGTTACCTGTGTGTGTGTGTGTGTGTGTGTGTGTGTGTGTGTGTGTGTGTGTGTGTGTGTGTGTGTGTGTGTGTGTGTGTGTGTGTGTGTGTGTGTGTGTGTGTGACCATAGACATATAAAGAGTAGACGCCGCATCGAACGCTGGGCCTATTGGCGCTGACGAGCGGTGGGGCCGCCATCTTGGACCGGTCGCCCGCTCCACTCAGTGTATCTGTTTGGTAGGTGCAATTGATAGTTTCACTAGTGTCAGTGCATTTAATCAATAACTTACTGAACATTATCCCGCCTATTACACAGCGTACGAGTGAAATAATTCATTTGAAACATAATTTTGATCAATATATAAACCAGAGAATCAATTCATATCAGGTCAGAGAGAGAGAGGGAGGAGAGAGAATAAATAAATAAATAAATATTCCATTCACAAAATACAACCAACAGTAATGTTCAATCTTATTAGTGAAAAGTAATCCCCCGAGCCAGCTGTTTCCCATGGTTTTCTGCTGATTAGAACAGAAATAATATGCTGCTCAGTGCTCTGCATCCTGTTACTTCTGCTGCTCCACTGAGTAGAACCACCGCTTCATTTCTGGCGGAGCAGCTGTGTGTCTGTGTTTACAAACATTTAATCCAGCTAGGTGGATTGTTTATGAAGTTAACGAGCTCTGGCCTGGTTACCACGGCAACTCCAGGTGGTTACCACGGCGATAGGGGCCCGCAGTCTGAGGCAGACAGAAACGTTGAGAAAAAGAGACATTTTCTGCCTCTGCACTGGTCTGGCAAAAGGCTTAGCGTAGATAGATAGATAGATAGATAGATAGATAGATAGATAGATAGATAGATAGATAGATAGATAGATAGATAGATAGATAGATAGATAGATAGATAGATAGATAGATAGGGTTACCCTAACCCTAACCCTAGTCTCTTTTTGATATGATATGTTGGTTTTACCTAATTGCCTTGGATGAAATTTGTATGGCTGTTCTAAGTTTCTTTTTTGATATGAAATGTTGTTATATGTTTACTACAGTTTGTAAGTTTCTTTTCCTTGTTGCCTCTGATGAAATGTGTTATCTCTTTCAAGGTGAAAATAAAGATTTTGATATTTGATAAGTTTGTGTGGCACTGCTGTTCTCTGTCTACTACTTTTAACCTGGCTACTGTGTTGAATGAAGTACTGTTAAATCATCTTAGATTGATATTGACTTATAACATGACTGAGTTGGTTTGAATATGTTATTGACCATTATGAAAGTAACCGGTCTCAATAAAAAAATTCTTCAGAAAAACTTTGTCAATAATGCATATATGGAACAGCAATGATTAAAAAAAACATTAGACCTCTTACACTGTAAACCCTAATAAGTTCAGTTAACTCAAAAAAATTGTTGAAACTGATTACATCAAAAATTTTAATTAATGTTGACTAAATATTTTGAGTTAAAAAAGATATCTTGATTAAGTATGCTTTACTTGTAATCTTAAGTGGCACTAACTTATGGTAGACAGGTACAAAGTGTCCTCTGTCCCCCAGTCTGGACAGACAGACAGGTACCTAGTGTCCTCTGTCCCCCAGTCTGGACAGACAGACAGGTACCTAGTGTCCTCTGTCCCCCAGTCTGGACAGACAGACAGGTACCTAGTGTCCTCTGTCCCCCAGTCTGGACACACAGACAGGTACCTAGTGTCCCCTTCAAAATAAAGGTAGATGTTTGTATTAAAGCTCCTTCAGTATAAAGGTAGATGTTTGTGTTAAAGCTCCTTCAAAATACAAGTAGATGTTTGTGTTAAAGCTCCTTCAAAATAAAGGTAGATGTTTGTGTTAAAGCTCCTTCAAAATAAAGGTAGATGTTTGTATTAAAGCTCCTTTAAAATAAAGGTAGATGTCTGTGTTAAAGCTCCTTCAAAATAAAGGTAGATGTTTGTGTTAAGCTCCTTCAGAATAAAGGTAGATGTTTGAATTAAAGCTCCTTCAGTATAAAGGTAGATGTTTGTATTAAAGCTCCTTCAAAATAAAGGTAGATGTTTGTGTTAAAGCTCCTTCAAAATAAAGGTAGATGTTTGTGTTAAGCTCCTTCAGAATAAAGGTAGATGTTTGACTTAAAGCTCCATACAGTATAAAGGTAGATGTTTGTATTAAAGCTCCTTCAAAATAAAGGTAGATGTCTGTGTCAAGCTCCTTCAAAATAAAGGTAGATGTTTGTGTTAAAGCTCCTTCAAAATAAAGGTAGATGTTTGTGTTAAAGCTCTTTCAAAATAAAGGTAGATGTTTGTATTAAAGCTCCTTCAAAATAAAGGTAGATGTTTGTATTAAAGCTCCTTCAAAATAAAGGTAGATGTTTGTATTAAAGCTCCTTCAAAATAAAGGTAGATGTCTGTGTTAAGCTCCTTCAAAATAAAGGTAGATGTTTGTGTTAAAGCTCCTTCAAAATAAAGGTAGATGTTTGTGTTAAAGCTCTTTCAAAATAAAGGTAGATGTTTGTATTAAAGCTCCTTCAGTATAAAGGTAGATGTTTGTATTAAAGCTCCTTCAAAATAAAGGTAGATGTCTGTGTTAAAGCTCCTTCAAAATAAAGGTAGATGTTTCTGTTAAAGCTCTTTCAAAATAAAGGTAGATGTTTGTATTAAAGCTCCTTCAAAATAAAGGTAGATGTTTGTATTAAAGCTCCTTCAAAATAAAGGTAGATGTTTGTGTTAAAGCTCCTTCAGTATAAAGGTAGATGTTTGTATTAAAGCTCCTTCAAAATAAAGGTAGATGTTTGTATTAAAGCTCCTTCAAAATAAAGGTAGATGTCTGTGTTAAGCTCCTTCAAAATAAAGGTAGATGTTTGTGTTAAAGCTCTTTCAAAATAAAGGTAGATGTTTGTGTTAAAGCTCTTTCAAAATAAAGGTAGATGTTTGTATTAAAGCTCCTTCAGTATAAAGGTAGATGTTTGTATTAAAGCTCCTTCAAAATAAAGGTATATGTTTGTGTTAAAGCTCCATACAGTATAAAGGTAGATGTTTGAATTAAAGCTCCTTCAAAATAAAGGTAGATGTTTGTGTTAAAGCTCCTTCAAAATGAAGGTAGACGTTTGTGTTAAGCTCCTTCAGAATAAAGGTAGATGTTTGACTTAAAGCTCCATACAGTATAAAGGTAGATGTTTGTATTAAAGCTCCTTCAAAATAAAGGTAGATGTCTGTGTCAAGCTCCTTCAAAATAAAGGTAGATGTTTGTGTTAAAGTTCCTTCAAAATAAAGGTAGATGTTTGTGTTAAAGCTCTTTCAAAATAAAGGTAGATGTTTGTATTAAAGCTCCTTCAAAATAAAGGTAGAAGTTTGTATTAAAGCTCCTTCAAAATAAAGGTAGATGTTTGTATTAAAGCTCCTTCAAAATAAAGGTAGATGTCTGTGTTAAGCTCCTTCAAAATAAAGGTAGATGTTTGTGTTAAAGCTCCTTCAAAATAAAGGTAGATGTTTGTGTTAAAGCTCTTTCAAAATAAAGGTAGATGTTTGTATTAAAGCTCCTTCAGTATAAAGGTAGATGTTTGTATTAAAGCTCCTTCAAAATAAAGGTAGATGTCTGTGTTAAGCTCCTTCAAAATAAAGGTAGATGTTTCTGTTAAAGCTCTTCAAAATAAAGGTAGATGTTTGTATTAAAGCTCCTTCAAAATAAAGGTAGATGTTTGTATTAAAGCTCCTTCAAAATAAAGGTAGATGTTTGTATTAAAGCTCCTTCAAAATAAAGGTAGATGTTTGTGTTAAAGCTCCTTCAAAATAAAGGTAGATGTTTGTATTAAAGCTCCTTCAAAATAAAGGTAGATGTTTGTATTAAAGCTCCTTCAAAATAAAGGTAGATGTTTGTGTTAAAGCTCTTTCAAAATAAAGGTAGATGTTTCTGTTAAAGCTCTTCAAAATAAAGGTAGATGTTTGTATTAAAGCTCCTTCAAAATAAAGGTAGATGTTTGTATTAAAGCTCCTTCAAAATAAAGGTAGATGTCTGTGTTAAGCTCCTTCAAAATAAAGGTAGATGTTTCTGTTAAAGCTCTTTCAAAATAAAGGTAGATGTTTGTATTAAAGCTCCTTCAGTATAAAGGTAGATGTTTGTATTAAAGCTCCTTCAAAATAAAGGTATATGTTTGTGTTAAAGCTCCATACAGTATAAAGGTAGATGTTTGTATTAAAGCTCCTTCAAAATAAAGGTAGATGTTTGTATTAAAGCTCCTTCAAAATAAAGGTAGATGTTTGTGTTAAGCTCCTTCAGAATAAAGGTAGATGTTTGACTTAAAGCTCCATACAGTATAAAGGTAGATGTTTGTATTAAAGCTCCTTCAGTATAAAGGTAGATGTTTGTATTAAAGCTCCTTCAAAATAAAGGTATATGTTTGTGTTAAAGCTCCATACAGTATAAAGGTAGATGTTTGTATTAAAGCTCCTTCAAAATAAAGGTAGATGTTTGTGTTAAAGCTCCTTCAAAATAAAGGTAGATGTTTGTGTTAAAGCTCTTTCAAAATAAAGGTAGATGTTTGAATTAAAACTCCTTCAGTATAAAAGTAGATGTTTGTGTTAATGCTCCTTCAAAATAAAGGTAGATGTTTGTGTTAACGATCTTAAGGTCAAGACAGAGCTGATCAGACAGACACATGATCATCTTTTTATAAGCACTGATATGGAGGATCTGTAATCACATTAGGTTACCTGTGTGTGTGTGTGTGTGTGTGTGTGTGTGTGTGTGTGTGTGTGTGTGTGTGTGTGTGTGTGTGTGTGTGTGTGTGTGTGTGTGTGTGTGTGTGTGTGACCATAGACATATAAAGAGTAGACGCCGCATCGAACGCTGGGCCTATTGGCGCTGACGAGCGGTGGGGCCGCCATCTTGGACCGGTCGCCCGCTCCACTCAGTGTATCTGTTTGGTAGGTGCAATTGATAGTTTCACTAGTGTCAGTGCATTTAATCAATAACTTACTGAGCATTATCCCGCCTATTACACGGCGTACGAGTGTAATAATTCATTTGAAACATAATTTTGATCAATATATAAACCAGAGAATCAATTCATATCAGGTCAGAGAGAGAGAGAGGGAGGAGAGAGAATAAATAAATAAATAAATATTCCATTCACAAAATACAACCAACAGTAATGTTCAATCTTATTAGTGAAAAGTAATCCCCAGAGCCAGCTGTTTTCCATGGTTTTCTGCTGATTAGAACAGAAATAATATGCTGCTCAGTGCTCTGCATCCTGTTACTTCTGCTGCTCCACTGAGTAGAACCACCGCTTCATTTCTGGCGGAGCAGCTGTGTGTCTGTGTTTACAAACATTTAATCCAGCTAGGTGGATTGTTTATGAAGTTAACGAGCTCTGGCCTGGTTACCACGGCAACTCCAGGTGGTTACCACGGCGATAGGGGCCCCGCAGTCTGAGGCAGACAGAAACGTGGAGAAAAAGAGACATTTTCTGCCTCTGCACTGGTCTGGCAAAAGGCTTAGCGTAGATAGATAGATAGATAGATAGATAGATAGATAGATAGATAGATAGATAGATAGATAGATAGATAGATAGATAGATAGATAGATAGATAGATAGATAGGGTTACCCTAACCCTAACCCTAGTCTCTTTTTGATATGATATGTTGTTTTTACCTAATTGCCTTGGATGAAATTTGTATGGCTGTTCTAAGTTTCTTTTTTGATATGAAATGTTGTTATATGTTTACTACAGTTTGTAAGTTTCTTTTCCTTGTTGCCTCTGATGAAATGTGTTATCTCTTTCAAGGTGAAAATAAAGATTTTGATATTTGATAAGTTTGTGTGGCACTGCTGTTCTCTGTCTACTACTTTTAACCTGGCTACTGTGTTGAATGAAGTACTGTTAAATCATCTTAGATTGATATTGACTTATAACATGACTGAG
The DNA here is from genome assembly GCF_905171665.1 of Trachurus trachurus. NCBI lineage: Eukaryota > Metazoa > Chordata > Actinopteri > Carangiformes > Carangidae > Trachurus > Trachurus trachurus. The sequence continues at coordinate 232,921 of NW_028155243.1, forward strand.
TTGGTTTGAATATGTTATTGACCATTATGAAAGTAACCGGTCTCAATAAAAAAATTCTTCAGAAAAACTTTGTCAATAATGCATATATGGAACAGCAATGATTAAAAAAAACATTAGACCTCTTACACTGTAAACCCTAATAAGTTCAGTTAACTCAAAAAAATTGTTGAAACTGATTACATCAAAAATTTTAATTAATGTTGACTAAATATTTTGAGTTAAAAAAGATATCTTGATTAAGTATGCTTTACTTGTAATCTTAAGTGGCACTAACTTATGGTAGACAGGTACAAAGTGTCCTCTGTCCCCCAGTCTGGACAGACAGACAGGTACCTAGTGTCCTCTGTCCCCCAGTCTGGACAGACAGGTACCTAGTGTCCCCTTCAAAATAAAGGTAGATGTTTGTATTAAAGCTCCTTCAAAATAAAGGTAGATGTTTGTATTAAATCTCCTTCAAAATAAAGGTAGATGTCTGTGTTAAGCTCCTTTAAAATAAAGGTAGATGTTTGTATTAAAGCTCCTTCAAAATAAAGGTAGATGTTTGTATTAAAGCTCCTTCAAAATAAAGGTAGATGTCTGTGTTAAGCTCCTTTAAAATAAAGGTAGATGTTTGTATTAAAGCTCCTTCAAAATAAAGGTAGATGTTTGTATTAAAGCTCCTTCAAAATAAAGGTAGATGTTTGTATTAAAGCTCCTTCAAAATAAAGGTAGATGTCTGTGTTAAGCTCCTTCAAAATAGAGGTAGATGTTTGTGTTAAAGCTCTTTCAAAATAAAGGTAGATGTTTGTGTTAAAGCTCCTTCAAAATAAAGGTAGATGTTTGTGTTAAGCTCCTTCAGAATAAAGGTAGATGTTTGTGTTAAAGCTCCTTCAAAATAAAGGTAGATGTTTGTGTTAAGCTCCTTCAGAATAAAGGTAGATGTTTGACTTAAAGCTCCATACAGTATAAAGGTAAATGTTTGTATTAAAGCTCCTTCAAATAAAGGTAGATGTCTGTGTTTAGCTCCTTCAAAATAAAGGTAGATGTTTCTGTTAAAGCTCTTTCAAAATAAAGGTAGATGTTTGTATTAAAGCTCCTTCAGTATAAAGGTAGATGTTTGAATTAAAGCTCCTTCAAAATAAAGGTAGATGTTTGTGTTAAAGCTCTTTCAAAATAAAGGTAGATGTTTGTATTAAAGCTCCTTCAAAATAAAGGTAGATGTCTGTGTTAAGCTCCTTCAAAATAGAGGTAGATGTTTGTGTTAAAGCTCTTTCAAAATAAAGGTAGATGTTTCTGTTAAAGCTCTTTCAAAATAAAGGTAGATGTTTGAATTAAAGCTCCTTCAGTATAAAGGTAGATGTTTGTATTAAAGCTCCTTCAAAATAAAGGTAGATGTTTGTGTTAAAGCTCTTTCAAAATAAAGGTAGATGTTTGTATTAAAGCTCCTTCAAAATAAAGGTAGATGTTTGTATTAAAGCTCCTTCAAAATAAAGGTAGATGTTTGTGTTAAAGCTCCTTCAAAATAAAGGTAGATGTTTGTGTTAAAGCTCCTTCAAAATAAAGGTAGATGTTTGTGTTAAGCTCCTTCAGAATAAAGGTAGATGTTTGAATTAAAGCTCCATACAGTATAAAGGTAGATGTTTGTGTTAAAGCTCCTTCAAAATAAAGGTAGATGTTTGTGTTAAAGCTCCTTCAAAATAAAGGTAGATGTTTGTGTTAAGCTCCTTCAGAATAAAGGTAGATGTTTGACTTAAAGCTCCATACAGTATAAAGGTAGATGTTTGTATTAAAGCTCCTTCAAAATAAAGGTAGATGTCTGTGTTAAGCTCCTTCAAAATAAGGTAGATGTTTGTATTAAAGCTCCTTCAGTATAAAGGTAGATGTTTGAATTAAAGCTCCTTCAAAATAAAGGTAGATGTTTGTGTTAAGCTCTTTCAAAATAAAGGTAGATGTTTGTATTAAAGCTCCTTCAGTATAAAGGTAGATGTTTGAATTAAAGCTCCTTCAAAATAAAGGTAGATGTTTGTGTTAAGCTCTTTCAAAATAAAGGTAGATGTTTGTATTAAAGCTCCTTCAAAATAAAGGTAGATGTTTGTATTAAAGCTCCTTCAAAATAAAGGTAGATGTTTGTATTAAAGCTCCTTCAAAATAAAGGTAGAAGTCTGTGTTAAGCTCCTTCAAAATAGAGGTAGATGTTTGTGTTAAAGCTCTTCAAAATAAAGGTAGATGTCTGTGTTAAGCTCCTTCAAAATAGAGGTAGATGTTTGTGTTAAAGCTCTTTCAAAATAAAGGTAGATGTTTCTGTTAAAGCTCTTTCAAAATAAAGGTAGATGTTTGTATTAAAGCTCCTTCAGTATAAAGGTAGATGTTTGTATTAAAGCTCCTTCAAAATAAAGGTAGATGTTTGTATTAAAGCTCCTTCAAAATAAAGGTAGATGTTTGTATTAAAGCTCCTTCAAAATAAAGGTAGATGTCTGTGTTAAGCTCCTTCAAAATAGAGGTAGATGTTTGTGTTAAAGCTCCTTCAAAATAAAGGTAGATGTTTGTGTTAAAGCTCTTTCAAAATAAAGGTAGATGTTTCTGTTAAAGCTCTTTCAAAATAAAGGTAGATGTTTGTATTAAAGCTCCTTCAGTATAAAGGTAGATGTTTGAATTAAAGCTCCTTCAAAATAAAGGTAGATGTTTGTGTTAAAGCTCTTTCAAAATAAAGGTAGATGTTTCTGTTAAAGCTCTTTCAAAATAAAGGTAGATGTTTGTATTAAAGCTCCTTCAAAATAAAGGTAGATGTTTGTATTAAAGCTCCTTCAAAATAAAGGTAGATGTCTGTGTTAAGCTCCTTCAAAATAAAGGTAGATGTTTCTGTTAAAGCTCTTTCAAAATAAAGGTAGATGTTTGTATTAAAGCTCCTTCAGTATAAAGGTAGATGTTTGTATTAAAGCTCCTTCAAAATAAAGGTATATGTTTGTGTTAAAGCTCCATACAGTATAAAGGTAGATGTTTGTATTAAAGCTCCTTCAAAATAAAGGTAGATGTTTGTATTAAAGCTCCTTCAAAATAAAGGTAGATGTTTGTGTTAAGCTCCTTCAGAATAAAGGTAGATGTTTGACTTAAAGCTCCATACAGTATAAAGGTAGATGTTTGTATTAAAGCTCCTTCAGTATAAAGGTAGATGTTTGTATTAAAGCTCCTTCAAAATAAAGGTATATGTTTGTGTTAAAGCTCCATACAGTATAAAGGTAGATGTTTGTATTAAAGCTCCTTCAAAATAAAGGTAGATGTTTGTGTTAAAGCTCCTTCAAAATAAAGGTAGATGTTTGTGTTAAAGCTCTTTCAAAATAAAGGTAGATGTTTGAATTAAAACTCCTTCAGTATAAAAGTAGATGTTTGTGTTAATGCTCCTTCAAAATAAAGGTAGATGTTTGTGTTAACGATCTTAAGGTCAAGACAGAGCTGATCAGACAGACACATGATCATCTTTTTATAAGCACTGATATGGAGGAGCTGTAATCACATTAGGTTACCTGTGTGTGTGTGTGTGTGTGTGTGTGTGTGTGTGTGTGTGTGTGTGTGTGTGTGTGTGTGTGTGTGTGTGTGTGTGTGTGTGTGTGTGTGTGTGTGTGTGTGACCATAGACATATAAAGAGTAGACGCCGCATCGAACGCTGGGCCTATTGGCGCTGACGAGCGGTGGGGCCGCCATCTTGGACCGGTCGCCCGCTCCACTCAGTGTATCTGTTTGGTAGGTGCAATTGATAGTTTCACTAGTGTCAGTGCATTTAATCAATAACTTACTGAGCATTATCCCGCCTATTACACGGCGTACGAGTGTAATAATTCATTTGAAACATAATTTTGATCAATATATAAACCAGAGAATCAATTCATATCAGGTCAGAGAGAGAGAGAGGGAGGAGAGAGAATAAATAAATAAATAAATATTCCATTCACAAAATACAACCAACAGTAATGTTCAATCTTATTAGTGAAAAGTAATCCCCAGAGCCAGCTGTTTTCCATGGTTTTCTGCTGATTAGAACAGAAATAATATGCTGCTCAGTGCTCTGCATCCTGTTACTTCTGCTGCTCCACTGAGTAGAACCACCGCTTCATTTCTGGCGGAGCAGCTGTGTGTCTGTGTTTACAAACATTTAATCCAGCTAGGTGGATTGTTTATGAAGTTAACGAGCTCTGGCCTGGTTACCACGGCAACTCCAGGTGGTTACCACGGCAATAGGGGCCCCGCAGTCTGAGGCAGACAGAAACGTGGAGAAAAAGAGACATTTTCTGCCTCTGCACTGGTCTGGCAAAAGGCTTAGCGTAGATAGATAGATAGATAGATAGATAGATAGATAGATAGATAGATAGATAGATAGATAGATAGATAGATAGATAGATAGATAGATAGATAGATAGATAGGGTTACCCTAACCCTAACCCTAGTCTCTTTTTGATATGATATGTTGTTTTTACCTAATTGCCTTGGATGAAATTTGTATGGCTGTTCTAAGTTTCTTTTTTGATATGAAATGTTGTTATATGTTTACTACAGTTTGTAAGTTTCTTTTCCTTGTTGCCTCTGATGAAATGTGTTATCTCTTTCAAGGTGAAAATAAAGATTTTGATATTTGATAAGTTTGTGTGGCACTGCTGTTCTCTGTCTACTACTTTTAACCTGGCTACTGTGTTGAATGAAGTACTGTTAAATCATCTTAGATTGATATTGACTTATAACATGACTGAGTTGGTTTGAATATGTTATTGACCATTATGAAAGTAACCGGTCTCAATAAAAAAATTCTTCAGAAAAACTTTGTCAATAATGCATATATGGAACAGCAATGATTAAAAAAAACATTAGACCTCTTACACTGTAAACCCTAATAAGTTCAGTTAACTCAAAAAAATTGTTGAAACTGATTACATCAAAAATTTTAATTAATGTTGACTAAATATTTTGAGTTAAAAAAGATATCTTGATTAAGTATGCTTTACTTGTAATCTTAAAGCAGATATCAGCTTCACGGCCGTTTCGGCTAATGCTGCGTTCAAGGCAGGCTTTTGAAACCGTAAGTTACAGCTTCAAGTCACAACTACGACTTGGTAGCGTTCCAGGTAACCCGTAGCTCGTGTTTTTACCATCCTGTTGTCTGTGAAAGTTCCCTATAACGGCCACTCGTAACTTCCGACCCGTGAACTCGTACCAGATCGAACTGGTATGACTTCACAGGAAGGAAAAACACAAAGTACGAGTTTCTTTGAACGCACCATGAGTTAGCAGCCCCCGCCCTTGTCAGGCATCAATTGGTCCTCGTGCTACGTCACCACATTCACGCGCATCCCTTGGCTGCACACACAGCCCTTCATGCCGTTCTCTCTCCTCATTGGATAACACTTGTATCCCACAAGGAAAATTTTCTCCTCGGGTTACAGCAGAGCAGAGTGACGGAGAGACTCGTGTTTAGGCTGAAATACTTCATGTAAGTGATTGCTGACGGAAAATAGGACTATTTAGGACTTATATTAACAAAAACATTCCACTGATATCTGCTTTAAAGCTCCTTCAAAATAAAGGTAGATGTTTGTGTTAAGCTCCTTCAGAATAAAGGTAGATGTTTGAATTAAAGCTCCATACAGTATAAAGGTAGATGTTTGTATTAAAGCTCCTTCAAAATAAAGGTAGATGTTTGTGTTAAAGCTCTTTCAAAATAAAGGTAGATGTTTGTATTAAAGCTCCTTCAAAATAAAGGTAGATGTTTGTATTAAAGCTCCTTCAAAATACAAGTAGATGTTTGTGTTAAAGCTCCTTCAAAATAAAGGTAGATGATTGTGTTAAAGCTCCTTCAAAATAAAGGTAGATGTTTGTGTTAAGCTCCTTCAGAATAAAGGTAGATGTTTGAATTAAAGCTCCATACAGTATAAAGGTAGATGTTTGTGTTAAAGCTCCTTCAAAATAAAGGTAGATGTTTGTATTAAAGCTCCTTCAAAATAAAGGTAGATGTTTGTGTTAAGCTCCTTCAGAATAAAGGTAGATGTTTGACTTAAAGCTCCATACAGTATAAAGGTAGATGTTTGTATTAAAGCTCCTTCAAAATAAAGGTAGATGTCTGTGTTAAGCTCCTTCAAAATAGAGGTAGATGTTTGTGTTAAAGCTCTTTCAAAATAAAGGTAGATGTTTGTGTTAAAGCTCCTTCAAAATAAAGGTAGATGTTTGTGTTAAGCTCCTTCAGAATAAAGGTAGATGTTTGACTTAAAGCTCCATACAGTATAAAGGTAGATGTTTGTATTAAAGCTCCTTCAAAATAAAGGTAGATGTCTGTGTTTAGCTCCTTCAAAATAAAGGTAGATATTTCTGTTAAAGCTCTTTCAAAATAAAGGTAGATGTTTGTATTAAAGCTCCTTCAGTATAAAGGTAGATGTTTGAATTAAAGCTCCTTCAAAATAAAGGTAGATGTTTGTGTTAAAGCTCTTTCAAAATAAAGGTAGATGTTTGTATTAAAGCTCCTTCAAAATAAAGGTAGATGTCTGTGTTAAGCTCCTTCAAAATAGAGGTAGATGTTTGTGTTAAAGCTCTTTCAAAATAAAGGTAGATGTTTCTGTTAAAGCTCTTTCAAAATAAAGGTAGATGTTTGTATTAAAGCTCCTTCAGTATAAAGGTAGATGTTTGTATTAAAGCTCCTTCAAAATAAAGGTAGATGTTTGTATTAAAGCTCCTTCAAAATAAAGGTAGATGTTTGTATTAAAGCTCCTTCAAAATAAAGGTAGATGTCTGTGTTAAGCTCCTTCAAAATAGAGGTAGATGTTTGTGTTAAAGCTCCTTCAAAATAAAGGTAGATGTTTGTGTTAAAGCTCTTTCAAAATAAAGGTAGATGTTTCTGTTAAAGCTCTTTCAAAATAAAGGTAGATGTTTGTATTAAAGCTCCTTCAGTATAAAGGTAGATGTTTGAATTAAAGCTCCTTCAAAATAAAGGTAGATGTTTGTGTTAAAGCTCTTTCAAAATAAAGGTAGATGTTTCTGTTAAAGCTCTTTCAAAATAAAGGTAGATGTTTGTATTAAAGCTCCTTCAAAATAAAGGTAGATGTTTGTATTAAAGCTCCTTCAAAATAAAGGTAGATGTCTGTGTTAAGCTCCTTCAAAATAAAGGTAGATGTTTCTGTTAAAGCTCTTTCAAAATAAAGGTAGATGTTTGTATTAAAGCTCCTTCAGTATAAAGGTAGATGTTTGTATTAAAGCTCCTTCAAAATAAAGGTATATGTTTGTGTTAAAGCTCCATACAGTATAAAGGTAGATGTTTGTATTAAAGCTCCTTCAAAATAAAGGTAGATGTTTGTATTAAAGCTCCTTCAAAATAAAGGTAGATGTTTGTGTTAAGCTCCTTCAGAATAAAGGTAGATGTTTGACTTAAAGCTCCATACAGTATAAAGGTAGATGTTTGTATTAAAGCTCCTTCAGTATAAAGGTAGATGTTTGTATTAAAGCTCCTTCAAAATAAAGGTATATGTTTGTGTTAAAGCTCCATACAGTATAAAGGTAGATGTTTGTATTAAAGCTCCTTCAAAATAAAGGTAGATGTTTGTGTTAAAGCTCCTTCAAAATAAAGGTAGATGTTTGTGTTAAAGCTCTTTCAAAATAAAGGTAGATGTTTGAATTAAAACTCCTTCAGTATAAAAGTAGATGTTTGTGTTAATGCTCCTTCAAAATAAAGGTAGATGTTTGTGTTAACGATCTTAAGGTCAAGACAGAGCTGATCAGACAGACACATGATCATCTTTTTATAAGCACTGATATGGAGGAGCTGTAATCACATTAGGTTACCTGTGTGTGTGTGTGTGTGTGTGTGTGTGTGTGTGTGTGTGTGTGTGTGTGTGTGTGTGTGTGTGTGTGTGTGTGTGTGTGTGTGTGTGTGTGTGTGACCATAGACATATAAAGAGTAGACGCCGCATCGAACGCTGGGCCTATTGGCGCTGACGAGCGGTGGGGCCGCCATCTTGGACCGGTCGCCCGCTCCACTCAGTGTATCTGTTTGGTAGGTGCAATTGATAGTTTCACTAGTGTCAGTGCATTTAATCAATAACTTACTGAGCATTATCCCGCCTATTACACGGCGTACGAGTGTAATAATTCATTTGAAACATAATTTTGATCAATATATAAACCAGAGAATCAATTCATATCAGGTCAGAGAGAGAGAGGGAGGAGAGAGAATAAATAAATAAATAAATATTCCATTCACAAAATACAACCAACAGTAATGTTCAATCTTATTAGTGAAAAGTAATCCCCAGAGCCAGCTGTTTTCCATGGTTTTCTGCTGATTAGAACAGAAATAATATGCTGCTCAGTGCTCTGCATCCTGTTACTTCTGCTGCTCCACTGAGTAGAACCACCGCTTCATTTCTGGCGGAGCAGCTGTGTGTCTGTGTTTACAAACATTTAATCCAGCTAGGTGGATTGTTTATGAAGTTAACGAGCTCTGGCCTGGTTACCACGGCAACTCCAGGTGGTTACCACGGCGATAGGGGCCCCGCAGTCTGAGGCAGACAGAAACGTGGAGAAAAAGAGACATTTTCTGCCTCTGCACTGGTCTGGCAAAAGGCTTAGCGTAGATAGATAGATAGATAGATAGATAGATAGATAGATAGATAGATAGATAGATAGATAGATAGATAGATAGATAGATAGATAGATAGATAGATAGATAGGGTTACCCTAACCCTAACCCTAGTCTCTTTTTGATATGATATGTTGGTTTTACCTAATTGCCTTGGATGAAATTTGTATGGCTGTTCTAAGTTTCTTTTTTGATATGAAATGTTGTTATATGTTTACTACAGTTTGTAAGTTTCTTTTCCTTGTTGCCTCTGATGAAATGTGTTATCTCTTTCAAGGTGAAAATAAAGATTTTGATATTTGATAAGTTTGTGTGGCACTGCTGTTCTCTGTCTACTACTTTTAACCTGGCTACTGTGTTGAATGAAGTACTGTTAAATCATCTTAGATTGATATTGACTTATAACATGACTGAGTTGGTTTGAATATGTTATTGACCATTATGAAAGTAACCGGTCTCAATAAAAAAATTCTTCAGAAAAACTTTGTCAATAATGCATATATGGAACAGCAATGATTAAAAAAAACATTAGACCTCTTACACTGTAAACCCTAATAAGTTCAGTTAACTCAAAAAAATTGTTGAAACTGATTACATCAAAAATTTTAATTAATGTTGACTAAATATTTTGAGTTAAAAAAGATATCTTGATTAAGTATGCTTTACTTGTAATCTTAAAGCAGATATCAGCTTCACGGCCGTTTCGGCTAATGCTGCGTTCAAGGCAGGCTTTTGAAACCGTAAGTTACAGCTTCAAGTCACAACTACGACTTGGTAGCGTTCCAGGTAACCCGTAGCTCGTGTTTTTACCATCCTGTTGTCTGTGAAAGTTCCCTATAACGGCCACTCGTAACTTCCGACCCGTGAACTCGTACCAGATCGAACTGGTATGACTTCACAGGAAGGAAAAACACAAAGTACGAGTTTCTTTGAACGCACCATGAGTTAGCAGCCCCCGCCCTTGTCAGGCATCAATTGGTCCTCGTGCTACGTCACCACATTCACGCGCATCCCTTGGCTGCACACACAGCCCTTCATGCCGTTCTCTCTCCTCATTGGATAACACTTGTATCCCACAAGGAAAATTTTCTCCTCGGGTTACAGCAGAGCAGAGTGACGGAGAGACTCGTGTTTAGGCTGAAATACTTCATGTAAGTGATTGCTGACGGAAAATAGGACTATTTAGGACTTATATTAACAAAAACATTCCACTGATATCTGCTTTAAGTGGCACTAACTTATGGTAGACAGGTACAAAGTGTCCTCTGTCCCCCAGTCTGGACAGACAGACAGGTACCTAGTGTCCCCTTCAAAATAAAGGTAGATGTTTGTATTAAAGCTCCTTCAAAATAAAGGTAGATGTTTGTATTAAAGCTCCTTCAAAATAAAGGTAGATGTCTGTGTTAAGCTCCTTCAAAATAAAGGTAGATGTTTGTATTAAAGCTCCTTCAAAATAAAGGTAGATGTCTGTGTTAAGCTCCTTCAAAATAAAGGTAGATGTTTGTATTAAAGCTCCTTCAGTATAAAGGTAGATGTTTGAATTAAAGCTCCTTCAAAATAAAGGTAGATGTTTGTGTTAAAGCTCTTTCAAAATAAAGGTAGATGTTTGTATTAAAGCTCCTTCAAAATAAAGGTAGATGTTTGTATTAAAGCTCCTTCAAAATAAAGGTAGATGTTTGTATTAAAGCTCCTTCAAAATAAAGGTAGATGTCTGTGTTAAGCTCCTTCAAAATAGAGGTAGATGTTTGTGTTAAAGCTCTTTCAAAATAAAGGTAGATGTTTGTGTTAAAGCTCCTTCAAAATAAAGGTAGATGTTTGTGTTAAGCTCCTTCAGAATAAAGGTAGATGTTTGACTTAAAGCTCCATACAGTATAAAGGTAGATGTTTGTATTAAAGCTCCTTCAAAATAAAGGTAGATGTCTGTGTTTAGCTCCTTCAAAATAAAGGAAGATGTTTCTGTTAAAGCTCTTTCAAAATAAAGGTAGATGTTTGTATTAAAGCTCCTTCAGTATAAAGGTAGATGTTTGAATTAAAGCTCCTTCAAAATAGAGGTAGATGTTTGTGTTAAAGCTCTTTCAAAATAAAGGTAGATGTTTGTGTTAAGCTCCTTCAAAATAGAGGTAGATGTTTGTGTTAAAGCTCTTTCAAAATAAAGGTAGATGTTTCTGTTAAAGCTCTTTCAAAATAAAGGTAGATGTTTGTATTAAAGCTCCTTCAGTATAAAGGTAGATGTTTGTCAATGTCAATGTCAATGTCAATGTCAATGTCAGCTTTATTTATATAGCACCTTTAAAGGCCGGAGGCCAGCCAAAGTGCTTTACAGGATAAAAGTCAGCAATACAACGAGCAATACAAGCAAAGCAGTATAATAAATGAACAAATAAGCAATACACATGAGAAGAGTAATACAGTATAAATCCAAAATACAGTGACTTAACTCAGCCAAAGGCCAGAGTAAACAAGTAGGTCTTAAGGTGCGTTTTGAAAGTAGCGAGGCTCGTAGCAGACCGCACAGAAAGTGGCAGAGAGTTCCACAATGTGGGAGCCGCAACTGCAAAGGCTCGATCGCCTTTGGTTCTAAGGAAGGATCGGGGAACGTCCAGAACCAACTGGTCAGATGACCTCAGGGCTCTGGGGGGTCGGTGTACATTAATAAGGTTGGACACGTATTCTGGGGCCAATCCATTCAGAGACTTAAAAACAAATAAAAGAATCTTAAAATCAATCCTGAACTTAACCGGGAGCCAGTGAAGGGAGGAGAGCACCGGTGTTATATGCTCGCGTTTCTTTGTCCCAGTTAGGAGCCGGGCTGCTGCATTCTGCACAAGCTGCAGACGGTTTAGTTCAGATTGGCCGATGCCGACATACAGGGAGTTACAGTAGTCCAAATTGTGATGAAATAAAAGCATGCATGACTTTTTCAAGATCAGCCCTTCTAAGATAGGGCTTGACCTTGGCTAAGAGCCGAAGCTGAAAGAAGCTGGCCTTGACCACAGAACTGATCTGCTTGTCCAATTTGAACGCCCCATCAATAATAACACCAAGGTTTCTAGCCTGGGAACTTATGTAGGGTGCTAGTGGGCCAAGGGAACTGGCAAGGACCTGGACCAGGTCAGGGTGACCAAATAGAATGATTTCTGTTTTGTTTTCATTTAATTTTAGGAAATTAAGGTCCATCCATGTTTTAATGTCTGCCATGCAATTAAACACTGTATGGAAGGATTCTTTGGAGGTGGCCTTCACTGGTAGGTATACCTGCACATCATCCGCGAAGCAATGGAAAGTGATGCCATGTTTCCTAAATATCGACCCCAGGGGTAGCATATAAAGGGAGAACAATAACGGGCCAAGAACTGACCCCTGGGGGACCCCGCAGGTCAGGGGGGCCACTGAGGAGGAGAACTGCCCTAATTGTACACAGAATGATCTGTCTGCAAGGTAGGATTTAAACCATTCTAGAGCAGTACCTTTAATGCCCACACAGTGCTCGAGGCGTGACAAGAGAATGGTGTGATCTACCGTGTCAAATGCTGCTGTGAGATCTAGCAGCATTAAAAGTGCACAATTACCAGAATCAAGGTTTAAAAGAAGGTCATTAAAAACTTTTAAAAGAGCTGTTTCGGTGCTGTGAAGGGACTTAAAACCAGACTGAAATTGTTCACCAACATTTGCCTGATGTAGGAATTCTTGCAGTTAGGAATTCTTGCAGTTGGTTAAAAACAACTTTCTCTAAGACCTTGGAGATAAACGGGAGTTTGGAAATTGGCCTGAAATTAGAAAGGACCAAGGGATCCAATTTTTTCTTTTTTAAAACAGGCTGTACTGTGGCATGCTTGAAGGAAGCTGGGACGCAACCAGAGGTGAGACACAAGTTAATAAGAAACAGAATAAAAGACCCAACTGAGCTGAAAACCTCCTTAAACAGATGGGATGGAATGCCGTCAGATGGGCAGTTAGCAGGGCGTAGGTGTTGAACTATTTCAGTGAGAGCAGGAAGTGAAACATGCTCAAACTGGTGGAAATGTTTGAATTAAAGCTCCTTCAAAATAAAGGTAGATGTTTGTGTTAAAGCTCCTTCAAAATAAAGGTAGATGTTTGTATTAATGCTCCTTCAAAATAAAGGTAGATGTCTGTGTTAAGCTCCTTCAAAATAGAGGTAGATGTTTGTGTTAAAGCTCTTTCAAAATAAAGGTAGATGTTTGTATTAAAGCTCCTTCAAAATAAAGGTAGATGTTTGTATTAAAGCTCCTTCAAAATAAAGGTAGATGTTTGTATTAAAGCTCCTTCAAAATAAAGGTAGATGTCTGTGTTAAGCTCCTTCAAAATAGAGGTAGATGTTTGTGTTAAAGCTCTTTCAAAATAAAGGTAGATGTTTGTGTTAAAGCTCCTTCAAAATAAAGGTAGATGTTTGTGTTAAGCTCCTTCAGAATAAAGGTAGATGTTTGACTTAAAGCTCCTTCAGTATAAAGGTAGATGTTTGTATTAAAGCTCCTTCAAAATAAAGGTAGATGTCTGTGTTAAGCTCTTCAAAATAAAGGTAGATGTTTCTGTTAAAGCTCTTTCAAAATAAAGGTAGATGTTTGTATTAAAGCTCCTTCAGTATAAAGGTAGATGTTTGAATTAAAGCTCCTTCAAAATAAAGGTAGATGTTTGTGTTAAAGCTCTTTCAAAATAAAGGTAGATGTTTGTATTAAAGCTCCTTCAGTATAAAGGTAGATGTTTGAATTAAAGCTCCTTCAAAATAAAGGTAGATGTTTGTGTTAAAGCTCTTTCAAAATAAAGGTAGATGTTTGTATTAAAGCTCCTTCAAAATAAAGGTAGATGTTTGTATTAAAGCTCCTTCAAAATAAAGGTAGATGTTTGTATTAAAGCTCCTTCAAAATAAAGGTAGATGTCTGTGTTAAGCTCCTTCAAAATAGAGGTAGATGTTTGTGTTAAGCTCCTTCAAAATAAAGGTAGATGTTTGTGTTAAAGCTCCTTCAAAATAAAGGTAGATGTTTGTGTTAAGCTCCTTCAGAATAAAGGTAGATGTTTGACTTAAAGCTCCATACAGTATAAAGGTAGATGTTTGTATTAAGCTCCTTCAAAATAAAGGTAGATGTCTGTGTTTAGCTCCTTCAAAATAAAGGTAGATATTTCTGTTAAAGCTCTTTCAAAATAAAGGTAGATGTTTGTATTAAAGCTCCTTCAGTATAAAGGTAGATGTTTGAATTAAAGCTCCTTCAAAATAAAGGTAGATGTTTGTGTTAAAGCTCTTTCAAAATAAAGGTAGATGTTTGTATTAAAGCTCCTTCAAAATAAAGGTAGATGTCTGTGTTAAGCTCCTTCAAAATAGAGGTAGATGTTTGTGTTAAAGCTCTTTCGAAATAAAGGTAGATGTTTCTGTTAAAGCTCTTTCAAAATAAAGGTAGATGTTTGTATTAAGCTCCTTCAGAATAAAGGTAGATGTTTGTATTAAAGCTCCTTCAAAATAAAGGTAGATGTTTGTATTAAAGCTCCTTCAAAATAAAGGTAGATGTTTGTATTAAGCTCCTTCAAAATAAAGGTAGATGTCTGTGTTAAGCTCCTTCAAAATAGAGGTAGATGTTTGTGTTAAAGCTCTTTCAAAATAAAGGTAGATGTTTGTGTTAAAGCTCCTTCAAAATAAAGGTAGATGTTTGTGTTAAGCTCCTTCAGAATAAAGGTAGATGTTTGACTTAAAGCTCCATACAGTATAAAGGTAGATGTTTGTATTAAAGCTCCTTCAAAATAAAGGTAGATGTCTGTGTTTAGCTCCTTCAAAATAAAGGTAGATGTTTCTGTTAAAGCTCTTTCAAAATAAAGGTAGATGTTTGTATTAAAGCTCCTTCAGTATAAAGGTAGATGTTTGAATTAAAGCTCCTTCAAAATAAAGGTAGATGTTTGTGTTAAAGCTCTTTCAAAATAAAGGTAGATGTTTGTATTAAAGCTCCTTCAGTATAAAGGTAGATGTTTGAATTAAAGCTCCTTCAAAATAAAGGTAGATGTTTGTGTTAAAGCTCTTTCAAAATAAAGGTAGATGTTTGTATTAAAGCTCCTTCAAAATAAAGGTAGATGTTTGTATTAAAGCTCCTTCAAAATAAAGGTAGATGTTTGTATTAAAGCTCCTTCAAAATAAAGGTAGATGTCTGTGTTAAGCTCCTTCAAAATAGAGGTAGATGTTTGTGTTAAAGCTCTTTCAAAATAAAGGTAGATGTTTGTGTTAAAGCTCCTTCAAAATAAAGGTAGATGTTTGTGTTAAGCTCCTTCAGAATAAAGGTAGATGTTTGACTTAAAGCTCCATACAGTATAAAGGTAGATGTTTGTATTAAAGCTCCTTCAAAATAAATGTAGATGTCTGTGTTTAGCTCCTTCAAAATAAAGGTAGATATTTCTGTTAAAGCTCTTTCAAAATAAAGGTAGATGTTTGTATTAAAGCTCCTTCAGTATAAAGGTAGATGTTTGAATTAAAGCTCCTTCAAAATAAAGGTAGATGTTTGTGTTAAAGCTCTTTCAAAATAAAGGTAGATGTTTGTATTAAAGCTCCTTCAAAATAAAGGTAGATGTCTGTGTTAAGCTCCTTCAAAATAGAGGTAGATGTTTGTGTTAAAGCTCTTTCAAAATAAAGGTAGATGTTTCTGTTAAAGCTCTTTCAAAATAAAGGTAGATGTTTGTATTAAAGCTCCTTCAGTATAAAGGTAGATGTTTGTATTAAAGCTCCTTCAAAATAAAGGTAGATGTTTGTATTAAAGCTCCTTCAAAATAAAGGTAGATGTTTGTATTAAAGCTCCTTCAAAATAAAGGTAGATGTCTGTGTTAAGCTCCTTCAAAATAGAGGTAGATGTTTGTGTTAAAGCTCCTTCAAAATAAAGGTAGATGTTTGTGTTAAAGCTCTTTCAAAATAAAGGTAGATGTTTCTGTTAAAGCTCTTTCAAAATAAAGGTAGATGTTTGTATTAAAGCTCCTTCAGTATAAAGGTAGATGTTTGAATTAAAGCTCCTTCAAAATAAAGGTAGATGTTTGTGTTAAAGCTCTTTCAAAATAAAGGTAGATGTTTCTGTTAAAGCTCTTTCAAAATAAAGGTAGATGTTTGTATTAAAGCTCCTTCAAAATAAAGGTAGATGTTTGTATTAAAGCTCCTTCAAAATAAAGGTAGATGTCTGTGTTAAGCTCCTTCAAAATAAAGGTAGATGTTTCTGTTAAAGCTCTTTCAAAATAAAGGTAGATGTTTGTATTAAAGCTCCTTCAGTATAAAGGTAGATGTTTGTATTAAAGCTCCTTCAAAATAAAGGTATATGTTTGTGTTAAAGCTCCATACAGTATAAAGGTAGATGTTTGTATTAAAGCTCCTTCAAAATAAAGGTAGATGTTTGTATTAAAGCTCCTTCAAAATAAAGGTAGATGTTTGTGTTAAGCTCCTTCAGAATAAAGGTAGATGTTTGACTTAAAGCTCCATACAGTATAAAGGTAGATGTTTGTATTAAAGCTCCTTCAGTATAAAGGTAGATGTTTGTATTAAAGCTCCTTCAAAATAAAGGTATATGTTTGTGTTAAAGCTCCATACAGTATAAAGGTAGATGTTTGTATTAAAGCTCCTTCAAAATAAAGGTAGATGTTTGTGTTAAAGCTCCTTCAAAATAAAGGTAGATGTTTGTGTTAAAGCTCTTTCAAAATAAAGGTAGATGTTTGAATTAAAACTCCTTCAGTATAAAAGTAGATGTTTGTGTTAATGCTCCTTCAAAATAAAGGTAGATGTTTGTGTTAACGATCTTAAGGTCAAGACAGAGCTGATCAGACAGACACATGATCATCTTTTTATAAGCACTGATATGGAGGAGCTGTAATCACATTAGGTTACCTGTGTGTGTGTGTGTGTGTGTGTGTGTGTGTGTGTGTGTGTGTGTGTGTGTGTGTGTGTGTGTGTGTGTGTGTGTGTGTGTGACCATAGACATATAAAGAGTAGACGCCGCATCGAACGCTGGGCCTATTGGCGCTGACGAGCGGTGGGGCCGCCATCTTGGACCGGTCGCCCGCTCCACTCAGTGTATCTGTTTGGTAGGTGCAATTGATAGTTTCACTAGTGTCAGTGCATTTAATCAATAACTTACTGAGCATTATCCCGCCTATTACACGGCGTACGAGTGTAATAATTCATTTGAAACATAATTTTGATCAATATATAAACCAGAGAATCAATTCATATCAGGTCAGAGAGAGAGAGGGAGGAGAGAGAATAAATAAATAAATAAATATTCCATTCACAAAATACAACCAACAGTAATGTTCAATCTTATTAGTGAAAAGTAATCCCCAGAGCCAGCTGTTTTCCATGGTTTTCTGCTGA